>NC_088853.1:61914422-62069422 GCF_963853765.1 Magallana gigas
GGTTAAGGCCTCCCATAGATTTCACCTCATGAATATCACGTGACATTTCATGACGTAAGCTCCGCCCATTATTCATGTTTTCATCTTTTTCCTACTTTCGATATAGTAAAGCGATCGCTGTTAAAATTTATCGATTGACTGCTTTAAATAATCATTTTGAATTTTAGCGAGCGCAGCTCGCCGGCGCGCAGCGACGGCGAGAAGCGAGCTCTACCGGCAAGGCGTGTGTGAATAGATAATTCGGACTAGTTGCACATTCATTCAACGGATTTTTTTGGCGTCAGTAAATCGGACCAGTAATGCATCGTTTTAATCGTCCCAGTAGTTCCCTGTAATCATGGCAATTTTTATCACTTCACACTCTCACGAGAATCAGCAAGACAAATTTAGACAGTAAATACAATAACGATGTAAGCGACATAAAGTCAATGTTACCTCTAAAGTTCACCTCAGTACACTTTCAATCAAAAATAATCGTGTGACGTCACAAACGTTTACACATTGATCCGATATATTTTTTCGGAGTCAGTTAATTTTGACCCACAATTCATAGTACCAATGGTTTCCAACCTCACGTTCCAACATCACGTTCTCCCGAGAATCAAAGTAAAACCTTTGAAAAGCTTATAAGATGTGTAATTTTAAGAACATCATGCTTTTTAAGTTAATAAAACAGTATACTTCGCATACTTTTATTTCTCAGGGGAGTTTTAAAGAGTAAGACGACACTTAACCAACGTCAGCTTTGACGTCACAATAAGCATGATAAGGGGAAATTACTCTAATTGAAGTTATTGTAAATCTGCTGAAATGACCAAAATCCTCTCAAAATCTTGCAAAGGCTAAGATAAAGAACAGCTGACGAATAAGAACATTTCTTCAGATACAGGAAACAGTTTTAAATTGCACTAATTTGGATGAATGCTCACAAATATTTTATTCACTATGATTACGGTAATTTCCTGAAACGTAACGTTATACGTAGCAGCGCCTTTTTTTAAAGGGGGTGGGTGGGTGGATGGCAGCCTCATCCAAAAAATCTTTGCAAGCAAAAAGAAAAATAAATCATGAAAATTCTAATCCTTCAGCCCTTTAGCAGTTCAATGGTTTCTTTATTTTCACTTCCATTTATTACATGCGGGGGGGGGGGGGGGGGGGCAACACCATGTTCTTTTAACATGATAAGCAAATATTTTTAAGCGTAAATTAAAAATAAAATTAAACATTAATTATTTTTTTTTAAGTGGAGGGGCAAATCCATGGTAAGTCGATTTTCTATGTATAAATTGACAAAAATGAAAAAAAATTTAGCATGGGGGGAGCTCTATGATGAGTCAAGTATTATATTTAAGTTTAAGAAAAAATGTCTACTGCAGTGCAATGCATATTTATATATTAAAATCTTAATTACTCAACAACATTGTATCTGAGATTAAACTATTGTTCTACATATAAATAAATAAATTATAACAAATCTTATAAACTATGAATAATGAAAATTTACTGAAAAATAGGTATGTTTTATTTTTTGGCATTCAAATTTCACGTTGTTAATTTTATTTTATTGATTTATTATAATTCATTGTTTGATCACATGCTGTGCTCGCCCCAACGGTCGCACCGTAAAACATATTATTTTAAAGAATATTGTATCGAAAATATGTGACTAAAGGTGTTTATTTCTTAAAATTACATTGTCGTTTGCTTACCATCCGCGTCATCACAGCGCTTTCACACGCCTTATTTTGGTTGCGAACAGCTGACAGCGGTGTGTCAACATTTTCATAATATGCATGGCCTGCAAGACGCCGAGAGTGGAAAATGCAGCTCAACCAATGTTTGAGAGATAATAAAGGTATGTTTTAATACAGGATATGTAGTGTTGACCTTTTCTTTTCAAATCATGTGCTCTTTTTAGTCCATGCAGTGTACATGTACGTTACACACGTGTTGTTTTGCACGTCATCGCTGTTTTGAATTATTATTTCTTTTTAGGCTATTCTTTTGTGTATTGAACTACACACCAGACACTGTAAACATTGCACTTGAAATAGGTGGGGTTCCCAGGGTACACAATTGTAGAATTCATTAGGGCCTACAAATTTAAGTGCATATGCATGTTTGCATGGTGATTAGGCCTATACACATGTTTTGCACTTCAGTAAATTTTTGGATCTTATGTGATAATTCATTTTGCTGGTATAGTTTACAGAAGATATCTATAACACTGTTTTGAATTCTTGTTTGTTGCTATATATACATACTGTATGTATACATGTCATGTGTGTCTTAGTTTGGGTTTGTATTGAACTATTGTATATATATATACACACCATAATACATGTAGCATACACTGTATAAACATGTGGGGTCCCATGGTACACAAGTGTAGAATGATGTAATCATCAAGTGCATGTATGCATCATGATTTCTTTACTTTATTTTAATAATTTTGTATCATATTGCCATCCACAGCTTCATTTATGAATTAAAACATTCAGAAAGATTTGTACTACATATTCAATTTGTATGTGCTGCATTAAAATTATATGATTAATATATTTGATGTGTTAAATATGTGCAGCTATACTTCATAATAATCTGATAATAAACCCCAACCAGTAAAATCTAACATATGTGGTGGTCAGACTCGGCCGCTTGAGACCAGATTGCATAGTGGCTAGATAATATTCGAGGGGCACAATCTTTAATTAAACTGGCCTGCTTTGTTATTATTATTCACTACCTTATCCACATGTACATGCATACAATAACATATATATTTCCTCAATAGCAGACTTTTAAAAAAAATTAACCAATGTAAATTAAACTTATATGCTGTTCTACAATTCATTTATGTATTTTCTTAAAAGAAGATTTTAATTTTAAAATTGAAAAGAACTTAATACATGTATATATATTACCCTAAGGTAAGAATTTCCGGGTATTTATATTCCCTGATATTAATAATACAGTCTTTTCTGGATTTTTTTTTTACAGAATCATTATTTGTTTTGAGTTATAGTTTATCTTTATGTAAATACATATTGATTTACTTCTCGGTAAAGTGTTCATGCATAGCACATGTACATGTACATTGTATAAAAACAATTTTGAGATAACAAATACCGGTACATGTGTATGTTGGATTAATTGTTACTGTGCTTAGATACATCAGCTTATGTGTGACATTATGGACAATTCATTGATAGAAAAAAAATGAAACTAATGGAATTATAATGTCAAAGATTATTTCGAGAAGAGATATATAGTATATCAAAAGAAATTAAATATTTACTACATGTATCACACTTTGAGTAAAGCAAACTTTCTCTCTCTCTCTCTCTCTCTCTCTCTCTCTCTCTCTCTCTCTCAATTTGATATATTGTGTTAATAGTTTAGACCTAAGCTATTTGGTTTTGTTTTTGTACTGCCGTCTTGTCATATGCACAGATCCAGAAAAAATTTTTCCAGGAGGGAGGAGGTGGGGGGTCCGAAGGGTAATTGTTTTTTTCATGTGGTCCGAGGCATATTTGCGATAATTTTACAATGTAAAATCTTCCTCCCTTCTAGATCCGCGCATGTTTTCATACATATGACACTGCATGGTCAGTGTATTTTTTTGGTAACAACTATTCATGTATTTGTAGTGCATATGTTCCCATAGCTAATTGATTTTTTAAAATTTTTATTTCAGCCCAACATGGACTTCTGCTACCACCTGACAACATGGGTTTTGCGGGTCGATTCTTGTGGTTTCAACTCTTGAGGTTACCCTGTCTTCCCTACCCACATATTCCCTGTGTTCTACAGACTATTTAATAAAAAAAATAATCTTATAATGCATAAACATGATGGAAAAAAAGGTGCTCATCAACATGCTTTGGTGTATTTTGAATGTGTGAAGACATTATTAAAAACAAAATTAAAGCTGTTTAAAAAAATTACAATTGTAAATTTTGCTTTTCAATAAAAGTATATATTGATGCCTTTATTTTGTATTCATTTGATATCATATGCACTATTTTTTATGACAATTTTATACAATTATTTATGAAAATCTTGACAAATATGAGGTTCAGTGTGTCTTTAAAAGAATTATGTATCTTAATATGATGAAAAAAATATTCTGACTTTACGGTATAAGAGATACTCTTATTGTTATAAGCAAGATTAACTTATATCGTGGCAGAGACACCATGCACGGATCCAAATAAATGTCCAGGGGGTGGGGTGTCTGAAGGATAATTGTGATTGCCGCCCGGGGGGGGGGGGGGGATCGTGTCCGAGGCATATTTGCGATGATTTTACTATGTAAATTTAATAATTTTTCATTTTCCAGGGGGGTTGGGACCCCTCTTACCCCTCATCTAGATCCGCGCATGGACACACTTGATAACAATATTAAATTACATATTTAATAAACAGGGGTAGATTGAAACAGGCACGTAGCATAAGATGGGGGGGAGGGATGACCCCCCCCCCCCCCAGCTTTTTCTTGCCGAATTTTTTTTTCTTAAATACATATAAGAAATTATTATAACATGCATGGAGTTGGCCCCCAACTGTTTTGAGAGTTTGTAAAGAAATTTTGATTTTTTTTCTTTGCTTGTCAAGGTTTTTTGGATAAGTCTGCCCCCTTTCAAAAACGATCCTACGTACGCGTGGAAAATTATAAGGAAGACATTTATAAAAAGAACCAGTACCAACCCCAGACCTTAGATCCGCGCATGGGGTTATCTGATTCTGTTCTGGTGCATTGACGAATCTATCACTCTATTCTGTTTAAACTGAACAAAAATAATAAATTGGTAATATTCCTTTGTTCTTTACGAATTAAAAGGTTTAAAAGGTTAATGAAATGTGCAGGTAAGGAATAACCAACGATTAACAATGTAAACATTTAAATTTTCCGCGCTTCACAACGCCAGATTATCTGCCCTTGATCCTGATCATCAGTGCGTTTGAAAATCGGCTAATTTGCATAAAATCATATACATCTGTCTAAAATTGCAAAAGTTCAACAATATCCCGTCAATTTTAAGGATTGTGTTTAACTTTTTTATTTTCATCAAATACCAGTGACTGTAAAAAGTGCTGGGAGCAAGTTGTTGCTTGAAAGGAAACATTTTTTTGACACGTGAATTAACTCGGTTATCGAAAAAATTTATTAAAGTTGAACGATCAATGCTAAAGTTTAGCATGTTGCTGGTACTGCTATAGTTGGTCCCAGCACTTTTTAGATTAAGCAATTAATTTTCGTTTAAGTGATATAAACAACAATTTAATATTTTATTCGTATATCGTGGAACATTTGCAATAAATGAAGTCATATGTAGCTGCTCTATTTTTAGCGTATAACGTGATAAATAGCTGATGCGGTGACTGTGTTCCAGTGAAAAATGTAGGGGAGATCGGTAGTAACATAATGATGTATAAACTTTATCATTGCCATATTTGGATGAGTTTGTATACTTTGTCTGGAATAAAGTCCGTTTTTAGTGTATTTATTTCATACGGTAATCCATGGGCGTCCTTAACCTAGCTGCGTAAACCGAACTGTCAACTCAACCAGACATGTAAACACAAGATATATTCTAAGGATAAAGTCTTTGAATGTGTTTTGTCAGGTAAAATGACAAATTGTCTTTATTAAGCGTACAAATTAATATTTATATGAGAATAATAAACACTTAATATATGTCATTTTATAAAACGTAGTTTATCTTTAGTTGAATACTAGAATAACATGAATATATAAGATTTCTTCAATATATATGGGTATATTAAATTCTGCCAGTCTAAGACCATAAACTCAAACTGGACTATTAGATAACATTGTCGTAAATTCTTTTTATAACGTAGTCCTGTTATATCCTATCTTTTAATATTTCTAGCGTCAATCTGTAATCCAGCAGTATATGAAATATGATTATACGTTTTATCTTCGTTAGGTATACGTTTTTACCAAGGATATTGATAAGTTAACGCTTATTGGTTTTTAAATGTGCCTTTATACAAAAGACTGGAATACCCGATCTAAAAGGAATAGACTTGAATACAACAAGACGTGAGGGCGTCATTGGTATACACAGGAGGATACACGCCTCGTGTGCTGACGGATACTCCCAGTCTGGTTCAGGGCGGCTGATCTGTCAGTCAAACGGGGAGTGGATATACAACATTGTCTGTGAAGGTGAGGGGGTTAAATGGTTGACTGGGTTTATTCAACGTAGCTTATTACACCAAGTGTCATACATTTTTAAGACACTACTTCAAAAGATGGTGATTTAAACTATTGTGTTAAGTTGCTTGTAATAAGCAAACTGATGGAATTATGTCATAGCTCAACCGAAAAGGAATCGGGCTAGTGAACCGCTTAATTCACAAGTTCCTGAGGCTTTTGATCATATTTTGTGAATAATTTGTCGAAAATTACATATAAATATTTAACATGTTGTCTTTTGCAATTAATTACTTTTCCGCTAAATTGAATAAAATTGCAAGGGGTACTGAGGCACCTTAAATAACGCATTTAAAAATGAAATTTAATTTATTTTTATTCAAAATACGCAGTTACTGAACCATATTCACAGCGCCAGCAAAAACTAACAGTATAGCGACAAGAAATACATTTTTGATGAAGCATGAAGTCTACAAAAAGTAATTTTTAAAGAAATCGATTTAAATTATTAATGGTTATTTCAACATAAATTACATTAAGCACAGAAAATAGCGCAGTAAGGTATGTATTATATTTCTCCACGCTTGCACCCCTATTACACCCAATGTACATATAAAACAGAAAATAATGAGGATCGTTTTTTATTCTCACCTATTATTATTTCAAACCGGAAAGATAAGAAATAGTATCCTCGATCTCGTAAAACATTTGGGACAAACAGACAGATGGACTGCGGACAAAGAGTGACACCTACGGTGATGTTGTTTTTTTTTCTAAACAGACAAACAGAAAGTAAAGATGACACATTTATTAATTACACTAAAATATGGGTTTATTTCTGATCGTGACTCTTTGATTTAACCCTTTTTGCGATTTCTGACTCAGTTAAGGAGTTCATTAGAATGCCGAGTTTCCGTCTGTCATCGTTGACCATGCGTTAATAACTTTGTATTGAAAATAATGTCATATTGGAACTCTGGGTTTTAAATATATCAATGTAGTGGAGCTGTAATACTATTTAAAGTTATCATTCTTGGTTCTGCGACGAAGTGCGCGGTTGTCATTGACAACCGGTGCAATTTTAGCTAAATAGTAATCCACCGCATTTCCCTTCCGTTTGTTTATTACTATTTTTTTTGTTATTTGTTTTGATTCATTAATATCATATCATAAAATACATCAAAGTCATTTTAACATCTGAAAAATAATTGCTGCTGTTCTTAATTAATTATGAACTCGTATTTCGTGGTAATCCGGGAAAATTAAAGCGGAAAATAACATACCACCGTTACATTTATAACACTTTTTATTATCCCTTCGCGCAACTTGTTGCGAGGGAGCTGTGCGTGTGTGTCCATTTCAGCCTTTTTAGCAAAGTTTAAAGAAAACCCTCGCATGCATGTGTATCAAACATCGTACACTTCATAAGCATGTTTAAAGGACAAACCTTATTAATTTTCAAGGAATTTCGTTATATATTTTTATTATCATTAAAATTACAACACTAAGAAATTTTATGTACGACTTCCGGTTCGTGAAAGAAAATCAACAACTTGAAATTTTGTTGGATGTAAGCCCTATAAAGGTAAGAATCAGACATTTTTGAGAAATGGGAAGTTGAAAGGATGTCCAAAGTGAAAAACTGAAGCAAGCAGGAGATAAAGTTCACCCTAATTTTATCGAGACAAGCAGACGTCTGAGCCGAATTTTTGGCTTTATTTAAAAGAGAAGAACAGGTTTATAATTCAGAAGAGATTTTGACAAATATCGTCAACATGATTAACCGGGAATTCATTTCATGCTAATCGCTAAAAATATGTTACTCTTTTTTAAAATGCTGGGGTTAAATTTATGACGTTTACACGAATTTTCTCATAGAGCAGACTATAAATCGCCAGATCTTAGCTATATTTCCTTTTCAATATGAAACTTTAATTTGCCTACACTAATTGTCTACATGTGTAATGTACGTCCCTGGATAAAGACAATTTATTAAACGATATTACTTAAGTTTAAAACATTTGTGGTGTGTTTCCATAGTAAAGGGAGCAATTGTACAACCCCCTAAATGCACCCATCCCCATGGATACACACAGAGCGTGCATGGGTATAGGAATAAACGAAATATTTTATTTCAAGTGGTTTTTAACAAGATAAATATTTGTCTCTTCAGTGACGTGTCTTATTCTGAATAATGCATTTCCCCGCACATTATTTTCATTTCGCAAGAAGATGCTCCGCTTTGCGGTGCCCTTGTTTTAAACAGCTTGTCTTGATACACTGCATTTTACCAGGGCTATCATGAAGTAAATCATAAAACTATTATGATCTATACTTAGATTAATAAATAACAGTTTTTTATTTATTATTTTGTAAGTTTTACATCGAAGCGACATGTAAGAGACCAACGAGTGGCATTGATTTCTATAAATACATAATTAAGCAAGAGAGGGTTAAAATGATAGTGATATATCGTCCATTTAAATGATTTGTTATAGGTTCAAACATTGCCGACATTCAATCCGTTACCATGGCAATAAATGTGTTTACATTATGGGTAAATATATCCAAATGAATCAAGGGATTGCTGTTAAAGACTTTTGCTGAATTTTAATTAAACAATTTGTCTAATTTATAAAAAAAATAATTTCAAAATGCACCATTCCTGTATATCAATTAAATATATTACCATGAAGCACGATAACGGTTGTAATTAAAGAGGTCCTGGACTGCATTTTACAAAAGGACTTACGACAAAGTCGTAAATATTTATAGACTTTAAAGAACAAAATTAACATAAAACTATCTGTTTACAAACATTTCAAGTCCCATAATTATATTTTCCAGCCATTAGAATAAATCATTGATTAGCTGGTGATTAATTACCATTGATCAATTTGGTCGTAAGTTATTTTGTAAAGCGCAGCCCTGAATTATAAAGTGAACTATTCGGTTTAAATATCGATATGTATACGTTATTAGCTGTACATCAAAACTTTTGATGAAGCTATGTTTTACTATATAGAATAATAATAACTTCAGGTAATTGGACTAGTACTTAGAATTTTAAGAAAAGGTTTTTGATGTGGAGGGGGGGGGGGGGGGGGGGGGTAAATAATCGTATCATAAACTACCATTTCTTGCAAATCAATAAAATCAATAGAGATGCAGAAAACTACCATGAACAAACTTGAATTTAAATCAGAAAGTTATGTTCTCTGCTTACTGAAATATTACGATCAAGAATTAAAATTTCTCCAAAGGTTATTAATTCTTACTTCATCAAAACAATTATGGAAAACATTTAAAAGAAATGTTGACTGATGTATTATTATAAATCGGATACTTTCACAGGGTGATTGACCATCTGTAATTCTCCTTACAGATAGCTTAAGATAATTAAAGGTAGCTTAAAGACAATCTGTAAGCCACCTTTAAGCTATATGTGCTGCTTAAAGGGGGCTAAGGAAAGCGTAAAGATGGCTTAAAGGTGCTTAAAGGCAGTTTAAGCCACCTTTAAGGATAACTTATTGGTCCTTAATGTTAGCAACCATCAAGCCATTTAAAAAAAAATAATACAAAAAACTTTTTTTAATATAGTTCTTAATTTACCACAAAATGTATTAAAATTTATGACAATTAAATTAGCTGTTATCAATGCAAAAATACATGTATATTCAAATTAATTGCAAAGTAATTGTTTTAAAAAAAGCAGTACTGTGTTAGTTCCGGGGTTTTTCTGAGGATTAACAAACAATAGATTTTAATAAGATATACAGAAAGAAATACAAGCATTTCTAGACACACAAAGCAGCGATTTTATTCAGAGAAATTGATTATACATGAACATGTACTATACATAAGTAAAAATTGTATATTCTGTCGTAACGTTCAACAATTCTAAGAAAGAAAAGGTATTAAAAAAACGGCTTATATAGAATTAACTGCGCAAAAGCCACGAAGAAAGAAATCAATATCAGTTACCAGTTATAAGATAATACGCTGTTGGCATTTACTAAATTTACTAAATTGTCAGCAAAGCAAAGAAAACAGTTTTTTAAACTGTTTTTATTCTTTAGAACACGCACAGAATGGTTGGCTCTCTGATTAGTAAATCTTTGAATGAAGTGACATTTACAACAGTACTGCTTTGTTTGGTATCATTATACGAAAGAACGACAGCTGCCGTTGTTCATGGTGAGATGTATCGTGGTCCCTTTGTACGGGTGGTAGGAATCATTGGACAACAGCAGTGTGTCCGGGAATGTAGACACAGACCCAAGCTATGTCGGGGAGTCAACTACCAAAAACAGGAACTGCTGTGTGATCTCATGTCGGCCATCAACGAAACGGAATCAAAATATGACTATGTTAGAATTGAACTCGATCAGGTACATGCAATCGATTCTCTCTCTCTCATTCTCTCTCTCTCTCTCTCTGAATCTTCTTTTTAAAGTGTCTTTTACACATTAAATGAACCTGGGTTTTATACCTTATTTGCTCAATTAAGCGGAAAAAGGTTGCTTTTATCCCTTATATAAATATGTCTAAGATTTAGTTTAGGAAATGGGAATTAATGTAATTATACAATTTCTAGTTTATGTCATTACCACAATGCAGGTTTATATGCTTTGACTAGTAGATTCCGATAGTTAAAATGTTACAAATTATAAATGTTTCATATGCTGATTAAAGAACACACAATACAATGGCGGACTCAAGAAGGGGAACGCATGCTATAAGCGAATTTCTTTACACAAAACACGTTCAGTAAATGTACATTAACAAAAACCATTTAAGAACGGTTTAAGAATTTACTATAGGAATATATTGGAAACTGTCATTTTCATCAGAAGAATGAGCCAGAAGAGCAAGAGTTCGAGAGCGATCGCATATCTTTTCGATAGATTTAGCGTACCTGATTATCTGAACAAAGTCCCTCTCTTATCTTTTCCCCCAAAACTCATCCATCCTTATTTCTTGTAGACTGACCACGTTCCAGATGAATGCCTGTCATGCTCTACTGACGATCTGTGTGTGACGCTCTCCAGTAAGAAAGTCCACTGTATTAGAGGTAGTGTAATTAGTTTTATACCATTACATTATATTTATATCACAATTATGTAGCCGTTTTAAGGTATTTAATGTATAATGAAGGGATATTGACCAATTTTGAATCATTTAAAACTAGTTAAATAGGTATTGCTAGATAACCGGGTGGAATGAACCAACCAAATTCACACGACTGACAACATATAAGAAGCCGGTCATTTTGCACCTTAACATTTTTAAAAGAATTATATCCCCTTTATGAACAAAAAGAAAATTTTAAATTCGTCAAAATATCTGCGGTAAATGATTCATTTCACCAATTCCTGAGGAAAATTCCTAGTCAGGAGGAGTAAATTTTTCTACATAGTGTTTTTTGGGGGGGATTTTCGCATTTAATGTGTGATTCTCATGTACTTAGTATTAGGGGTCTACATATTGTATATCAATTTGAACAAGAGACATCCCTAACGAAGGTTAATTGCATGTATTAGTCAAAGTACTGAAGTATTGAAAGCCGGGCTCTTTTGGTGTGTCTTTATGCATATTGTGTAGTAAAGACTGAAAATCTCTCTCACTCTTTCTCTCTCTCTCTCATGCTTTTGATGTCGGCAACTTATCAGAGAGCGACAAAATTTTGTAAGCGGCTATAAACAAAACATATGTCTGTCTAGTAGAAGTTTTGAAATTTTGCAACAAGCATTTGATATATTCAATCCCCATTTCTTCATCGCGCAGCAAAGTAGTTCATGGAAATTCATGCGCATTCTATGTGTCCAAAATGCATAGTAATGTTTCATAAACACGTTATTAATAAGTAAACTAAGAAAGATAGACAATTCATTCGGAATTTTAAAAAAATAAACAAAATACCAACACTTCTGTTAAAACGTGGCTCTTTGTGTAACTATTTGGTATAGCGGAAGCTTTACATTGACGCTCTTTGGTTTTTTGTTTACTTTTGAAGTTGCGCTATTTATAGTAACATTGGCGATTTGTCTGCCTATAGCCTGGACTCTGCTTTCAGCAGAGCCCGGCTAAAAATCAATTAATTAATTTTTGCAACACCCATAAGCCTCCCAGAACAGGAACTCTCAATTTTACAAAAATATTAACAGGTACTGAGTTAACTCTATTTGACACAGATTGAAAGATATGACGTAAAACATATTTAACATTAGCGGTCAATTTGTTGATACTACATACATCTACATAACTGCTTTTAAAAAAACCTCAGTATATTGCCTTATAAGATACAATATTATTATATTATATTGTTATTATTATTATATCTTATTAAAGTACAATTTGATGCTTAGCATAAAATATTTAGGCTATGAATATCTACCTTGTGGCTAGGCTAGCTTATCGTTTATCTACGTAGCAGCTACATGTACGATCTTGAACGCAACCCAGGCTATTTTCGGAGCTAGAATATTTCGAATTTTTCTTAAAATAGCATGCAAAATGCATTTGAGTGGTCATAAATAAAGCCATGCTATATATTTTTAATTGAACACTTTTTATCTGAATAAAAAAGAATCATATTACATAAAAATATAATTATAAAATTACCAAGAGGAAATCTTCATATTGTTGAGATAGAAAAAAATGGAAGATAGGTAGCGTCTGACCAACTAAGATAAGGAAACTTGGACAAAGTATATACAAAAATGAACAAAACTATTGTTCAACATATTAAGCATTATATGATAATAATATGTAAGGTGTTAATTCCCGCGCTTGCGCGGGGTATCATCTAGTTATAATAATAAAACATAAATTTATTAAACCCATTTCCCGTTTGAAGGAGATTGTTTACATACAAATCAACACCACGTGCTATCGATAATGATCGACCAAACCAGCTGCATATTCATCTTTTCTTATTGCAATAAAATAACTAGATATCTTTATCTTACATTTTTTTTGGAGATCGAGTCCGATAACAATAAATTTATATATTAAATTTCATTTCGATCGGGCCCGGTCTCCAATTAAAATGTAAGCGATAAATTTGAATTTTTATACTGTTTTCTACCGCCATTTTTTGATTTAGCAAAATTATTCTTATGCAATAAGTTATATATAATATATCCAGGGAGGCAAAATTGGTTTTTTGTACACAATTCAGCTGACTAAATGGAACAAAAATCTCGTAATACTTTTAAAACTTTAAAGAACTCATTTCTTATGCGCATTTAGAAGGCGATGAAGAAGAAAAATCTGACGAATGCCAATCCAGGTGATCGCGAGTAGACTGACGAGTATTAGTTCAACGCCTTAAATACTAAATACATAAATATGTAGACCAGGTAGAGCTCTATAAAATTTAAATATTTCATGTTCCTCCGGATATGGGTGTTGACTGTAATGTTGGGTCAAAATGGTCATCTATGTGGATGCATATAATGTTTAAAAAACATCTTCTATACTTCCAAGAACTTATTATTACTAAACTCTTGAAAATGTAGAACAGGAAGCTCGATCACTACAAAATTGTATATTTCATGTCCTAGGGGGTATGGGTTTCGACTTTGGGGGTGGGGTGGATGCATAGTGTTCATTCATATAATGTTTAAAAATCATCTGCACTACTCCCACACATCTGTAATATCGTTCACAGCTCTACTAGGCCTTGCGTTGGGTAAACATACGAAACAGTCGTCAACACATAGGGCCTATGGGGCTGAATATGCAGTAGACGGCAACAGAGGTACACACATCTCCCAAGACAAGTGTACACACACAGGGGTTGGCCACACAAATCCCTGGTGGAGGGTGGATCTACTGACTGTTTATTCCATCAAATCTGTCAGAATACTTAACAGAGGAATAGACAACTTAGGAGGTAAGTGTATAAACTGGATACAATGTGGTTTTATTGGTTTTGCTGTAATGGTCTATCATTTCCACATAGGTAATCGTTATCATTTAGTTTCTTGTTTTCTTTGCAGGAAGAATTTAAGTACTTATCAAGTTTAATTTATTTAAAATGGGTTCGTTGTGAAGTCCTTCATATTCTAATATAACATGCAAAAGAGTAATATAATGAGAAAATGAATCATTCAAATTTGAAAAAATGCATTTCTTGAAATGTTATATCTGTTTTTTTTATTTTTATGATGTTTTTGCACGATTCTAGATTATTCAAACCGACTTCGGGATGTTACCGTCACTGTAGGGCTGACTGAATCAGACGTCAGCACTCCCTGTGGTTTCTTTGCTGGCCCCGGTACTGCGTCACAGCTGGTCGTCATCGACTGTCCAACATCACCACAGGGGAGATTTGTAAAGGTCTCCAAGACAACTGAGGTCCTCACTCTATGTGAAGTTGACGTGTTTGGTGTATCCGTATAAATATCATAACTATTTTTAAAGCTATCACACCTGTAATTGTTTCAACCATATAATACTATATAGGGAACACAAAAATTCTTAAAATTCAGTTTGTATTTCTCTTGACAGGATATTTGGAGGAAATATTATTTGTTAACTATCTCATCAGCTGACACAAAAAGGGCACACGATACAGTTATTTTTCTCAAAATAGCTAGCCCCAAACCTCAAAACGACGCGTTTTCCGTTTGTACATGTATGTAAACAGACACCACACTCCAAAGATGGCTGCTTTCTTGCATTGAAAGAAGTAGTCGCAATGAGGTACAACATTTTTTTAAACTGAGAAAACGAAGATCTAAAAAACCAGTCAAGTAAAAAAATAATTCTGAAGTATATATAAACATACTATCGACTAAATTCGTTTTGATTGGTCGACTACCGGTGTGATACCTTAAGCTTAATGTTTTTTTCTGTATTTTCCGTATCCTGAAGAATCTAACATCTCACCTCTAAAACTGAAAATAAAGAAGATCGTTTTTTATTCTCACCTTTTATTATTTCAAACCGAAAAGATAAGAAATAGTATCCTCGATCTCGTAAAAATGAAGGGACAGACGGACGGCGAAAGAGAAGTGATCAGAAAAGTTCACTAGAGCTTTCAGCTAAGGTGAGCTATTAAACTTCTACGGTGATGATCTTCTAAACAGACAGTAAAGATGACACGTTTAATAAGTACACAAAAGGGTGTTCATTCCTGATCATGACTCTTCGAGTTAACGCTTTTCACTTTGGATGACTCTGTTACAGGAGTTTATTAAAATGATGTGTTTCCGTCTGTCGTCGTGCACAATGCGTTAACAACTTTGTATTGAAAATAATGTAATATTGGAATTGTGGGTTCTATGTATAACAATGTAGTGGAGCTGTATTACTATTTAAAGTTATCTCTCTTGGTTCTTGGACGAAGTGCGCGGTTGCCATTGACAACCGTTGCAATTTTAGCTAAATAGTAATCCACTACATTTCCCTTGCATTTCGTTGATTACTATTTCTTTTTGTTATCTGTTTTGATTCATTAAAAATATCAAAGTCATTTTTACATTTGAATAATTAATTGCTGTTGTTCTGTATTAAGTATGAACAAGCATCTTGTGATAATCCGGGAAAATTAAAATGGAAAATAACAGACTACCGTTTAAAAAACTTTTTTTAAAAACAGCTTGATTTGAATTACTGCATTTTGCCAGTGCTATCATAAAGTCATTTATAAAACCATTATGATCTATACTTAGGTTTATAAGGCTAACAATTTTTTTTTTGTAAGTTTTACACCGAAACGACAAGCAAAAAACCGACCCATGACATTGATTTCTATAACTAAATAAGTGTCTTTTGTGAAGCAAGAGAGGACTAAAATGATCATGATATAGCGTCCTTTCTAAGATGATTTGTAATAGGTTCAAACATTGCCGACATTCATTACCATGGCAATAAAAGTGTTTACATTTCGTGTAAATATATCCAAATGAATCAAGAGACTGATATAAAAAAAAAAAAGACTGTTGCTGAATATTGACTTAACAATTTGTCTGACTTATAAAACATTCATTTCAAAATGCACTTTTCCTGTATATCAATTAAAATAAATTACCATGAAGCACGATAAGGGTTGTAATAAAAGAATCCATGGACTGCATTTTACAAAAGGTCTTACGACAAAGTCGTAAATATTTATAGACTCGTAAAATGATCGTTAAAGAACAAAATTAACATTAAACCATGTGTGAACAAATATTTCAAGTCCCAAAATTTTATTTTTCAGCCATTAGAATAAATCATTGATTAGTTGGTGATTAACTACCATTCATAAGTTTGGCCGTACGTTATTTTGTTTAACGCAGCCCTGATTCGTAAACGGAACTAGTAGGTTTTAATATTGACTTGTAAACGTTATTAGCTGTACATCAAAACTTTGAAAAAGCTTTGTTTTACTATATAGAATAATAATTAGTTCAGGTAATTGCACTGATACTTAGAATTATAAGTAAAAGCTTTTTTGATGTGGAAGAGGAGGGCAATTAATTGTCTCATAAAGTACCAATTCTTGTAAATCAATAAAGATGCAGAAGACTGTTGTGTATATCTTGTATATCCTGTGTTAGTTCCAGGGTTTTTCTGAGGTTTAACAATTAATAGATTTTATTAAGATATAAGCAAAGAAATACAAGCATGTCTAGACGCAAAACGCAGCGATTTTAACAAGCACATGATTAATCTCTGCCATTCAGTCAATTTAAAGGTGACTGAAAGGTAACTGAAATGTGACTGAATGGCATAGCTGTGCCATTCAGTCACCTTTCCAGGCCATTCAGTTGACTGAATGGCAGAGCTTAATCCTGTGAAGTGAATTTGATTAAACATGAACATGTACAATAGATAAGTAAATAATGTATATTTTGTCGCAAGTTTCAATGATTTTAAGACAGAAAAGGTATTAAAAACAGTTTTTGCTCTAAAAAAAGTAGAAAAAAATTCAAAACGCCTAAGACGAGAATTGAAACCAGGGCCTTTGTGTACGACATCTCCTCACTTCCACTGCGCCACAGCGACTCATATCTAAACGAGGGTTTTTATTTCCTATAGATCATTGGCTTTTGAATCACATTTTTTTCTTGAAAAGCTTTTGACTTCTATTCAGCTTGTAACAATCAATTAAATTTAATTAAATCACGGTACTTGGTCTTCAGTGAAAAAAATATATTTTACCTGATTGGAAACTGTAAGGCTTACTAGTACTTAGTTTGTAAATTTAAAGCAGGTAGAAATACGTTCATCTATTTCATAACTATGAAATGCAAGAATGAAGATGACACTTTTTTAAATGCATTGAAACTATTAAGGGTAATAGTTCTACGCCATTCCCTGGTTTTCGTGATCACGGCGCCGTTCCTTGAGAATGTTTTTTTGTTGTTGCAAATATTAAGCAGGCACGTTGGCACTGTAGGATTACATATTGAATAAAAAGGGGGTTCAAATATACTGAAAAATATAAAAGAAACAGAGGACCATGAATAAAGTATCACATCTTGTTGACAACGTTGATCATTCATAAAGAGAATTTCCGTCGTGTGCTTCCTCATCTAATATTCCGAACCGTTTAACGACAATTACAATGTATTATAGAAAACTTCCTCATATATATATATATATATATATATATATATATATATATATATATATATATATATATATAGAATTAACTGCGCAAAAGCCACAAAGAAAGAAATCAATATCTGTTACCAGTTATAAGATAATACGCTGTTGGTATTTACTAAAGAATAAAATTCGTTTAATATCACATTTGGCCCCATAAATTTAATAAAAATGAAGTACACATTGAATCAAAACTATACATTGAAAATAAAAGCTGAACATATGCTTTTTAAAAAAGCAAGCAAAATTTATATTGAACATCTTTTGAACGAGGTGGTAGGGCAGATGATGCCAATAAGGCAAAGGGTTACCACACATATGTCACCTCTTTCCGCTTCCTCAAAGTGTTGTATTTTCTATTAAACTTTTTGCCTATATTGGCAACGTTTTTCAAGAAGAGAAATATCTTATTTTTGAGATTTCTGAACAAGTTGATATTGTTTTGGCCCAGCTGGAACAATTGAAAAGGTCTGATGGCAAACATATGAAAGAGTTTATTACAAAATTTGATTTGGAGAACAGAATGTTTGGTACAACTATCAAATTGCAGAGTAGGGGTTTCAAATCTGTAGATTTTAGGAAAAATAAACCCTGCACCAATTGTTAGATGATACAATCTCTTATGTCAAATCAAGGTTTAGCAACATGTATGAGAAGCCCCACTCACTCCTAAATATTTTCAACTTTCATCACTGGCCTTTAGGTAGGGGGTATGAATTAGCTGAGCATGGGATGGAAGAATTGCAGGAGCTAGTTTCACACCCCCAATTTTAGAATATATTGTCTGAAGATGAGAAATTGGAAATAAATGAGCAATTTACTGCTATGAAAATGTACATTAGTCATTTAAGAACAAATGGTCTGTTAGATGTTTATTTTCTCTTTTTAAGAAAAAATGGTTACAGAGAGAGCTGGTGATGGCAAACAAATGTCAGCCTTAGTAAAACTTGTGCTGTGGCTCTTTACAGTTTCTCCTTCTACTAGTAGCTGTGAGAGGGGATTCTCAACATGCAATGTTATTAAAAATAAGTTGAGAACTGTGTTAACAACTGAATCTTTGCAAAATCAATTATACATAATGACAAATGGTCCAACTATTGACCAATTCCATGCTGGAAAGTGCATAGATTACTGGTTTGAAAACTCTGTTGGCACACCTCACTCCAGTGGACATAAGTTAAAAAACAGAGAAGATGAATCTGAGACATTTCTTATTTCAGGAAAATAATGCATGTATTATATAGACTAACACTGATGATTAAACTGTAAACAGTCAACGAGTCATAGCTGTGACTTACAGCACAGTCTATTTATTGAAATAGATACCAGTCTATTCAGTAGTGATTATTTGTAAAAGTTATTATACCAATAATCTATCAGTCTGGTATTGTGTTGAAATACTCATGTATGACTATATATGCCAGTGTATGGAGGAAAAATAAAACATATATTCATTGATATAGTCTTTATTCATTCAATGCAACAAATGGAAATTAATTATAACATAAATTTAATGATGTTTAACTTTAGGTAAATATATTTTTATCTATCATGAAAATATGGACTTGGAAATTTCTTCCTCGGACTTGCCTAAAATTTACTCTTTAAGTCCTGGACTTGACCATGATAAAAAAAAAATTGAACCCCTGATACCTGAGTGGTATGAATATATTCGGCCTAGGTGAGTCGTAACTGTTAAAAAAAGTTATTGTAATGAACCTAGGTGGTTTACCGAAAAATATATGTGTAAAGCTATTGCATGAAAGATAACCTTTTAGTGAAAGGGGTAGCATATATATAAGGAATAGCTTTGAGACACGTTTGCAGATTCTCGAGGCGGCAAGCTGCATGTGCGGTGTATAATTTTGTTAGCTAGACCAGATGTACACTGATGCATGATAAACGAATTGAAGTTTGAACTTGTTTGTCCATCATTAAGTTCGTATTAAGATTTTACGGGACTATATTTGAACATATGTTAGTATAATATATCTATCAAAAAACCGAGATAACTGAGTTATTAAGTTATATTAGAGTTATTCTGCTTAATGCGTACATGCGTGAAATTTATTTTTGTACATTGGTTATAGATGGTGCAGCCTACTATCTTACGGAAGAGACTTTCATTGAAAAGGTTGAAGCTCTTATCTGTCATAAAGAAGGTCAGAGGAGGAAGGCCAGAGGGTTTAAACGAATTTGCGCGTATTTCTAAGGAAAAGAAGACGGACGTCTTGGAGTTGGATGAGATAGAAAATATAGTCAATTCATTGACAGGGGAAAACATGATCTCATATCAGATGATGATAAGGAAGTTAGACTTATTGTTGCAGTCAACAGAACGACTGTGAAAGAAGAAACATGTAACTCTTTCAAGACCCGCATAGAACGATACTCCAACTGGATCAGACTAGTTCGTAGTATAGCTATATTGAGGCATGTTCTGCTCACGAAGGACTCCTGTGAACAGTCGCCCAGACGATGGCATTACTGTTCACAGTCCTTGAATTCAGGCACCCTGAAATCAGCTGAAATTCATATTTTGAAAGAGATACAAAGATCTGAATTCAGTGAAGAGGTGGAATGTCTCATCAAAGAGAAACCCATTTCTAAAGGTAGTAGCATCATTTCCTTGGCACCATTTCTGGACTCGGATGGTTTACTACGCGTTGGTGGTAGGATTTCTGCTGCACAGAAGTTAGTTGGCTTGGATGTACATCCTATAATCAAAAAGTTGGACATGGATGCTTAAAGATATAGATTAACAATAATCACTAAGCATGTAGAAATTTTTGAAAAAGTATGCATGGTCATGCTAAAGAACTCAAGAGAATCCTAGATACATGTAATTCTATGATTATTTCATTTTCAATTAATAACTTTACTTTCAACGACCAGCTCTCTCTCTCCCTCCCCTAAAAAATGAAAAAAAAAATGGTTTGTACTGTACTGGCGTGCGACCAGTTTTCGCCCAATACAATTTCTCGCAAGTACATTGTGACGTCATTTTATCAACACCTAAAATTATAGACGAAAAATGACGTCACATTGTACTGGCGAGAAATGGTACTCGGCGAGAACTTGTCGCACGCAAGTTCAGTACAAATCAATTTTTTTTTCATTTTTTTAGGGGAGATAGAGATATTATCTAGGATTTTCTAAAGTTCTTTAGCATTCTCTGTTAATTTAGTAGGACCGGAGAGAGAGAGAGAGAGAGAGAGAGAGAGGGAGACAGAGAAAGATGATGATAAAAAGTACTGGGTTTGTTAATTTTATTACATATCAAATAAAGCAAATGTCCATGAAATAAGGTGTGTACATTCACATATAATTAAACTTACCACGGGATGAGATGTGGAACTCATAAAAATGTAGCACAACATTTCAATCTTTGATGTGAAGGGATACCAATCTCCCTTGGTTTGTGAATCTGTTGATCTAGCATGTCCACTGTTGGTTGTTTCATTGTTTTCATGATTGCTAGGCCTATACTCATCGGACGGTAATTCAGTCTCGTCTTCTGACAGTAGAAGTTCTGCGGAAGTTTCTTGGCATTTTTCTGAAGATACGGTATCCTCTGTTATCGGAGAATGCAGCTCATTTTGAAGAAATATCATATTTTTATGTCTCTCAGATTGTATGTGCCGGTGAAAAAATTCTTTTTTATTTGTTTGAAAATTGCTTACATTGCAGTTCAAGTCTTCTGCGGGATCCGCGCCCGCCATCATTGTTTACATTGGTTTTACTGAGAATTGTAGGGATGTATGGTAGCAATTTTCATTGACGCGCTATTGCGTTTACCCAGTTACGCTTGAAAAGGAGACCTAACAAATATTGTAAACGTTAATAAATATAAAACACAACAAGTGATATATTTGATCGGAAGTGAGTTTTAAATAATGTGCAAGTCGAAGATACAAGACTACAACATCCCTTACGGACCACTTTTGAAGCAGACGTCATAGGAGAAAATCCGAAGATGATAGGCCCATTTGCGGTGAGTTATAAATTTGTCTAAAACAAATATCAGCTGTGTTTGACAGGTGTAAATGTGTTTGAAATTGATATTTACAAATGGTTGGTTTAAAGTTATGTATTTTTAAGTCAATGTAAACTCTTTCAATGCAGTGTATACATTTTTTAAAGTTGAAGTTGTTTACCCCCGGCCCCTACACATATGTAACGTTATGTATTCGTGTCATACCTTTTAACCAGGTACAGGCATATGTGTAGTTTTTTCGTTATCATTTTTTTGTATTACCTTAAAAGGATTCACAAGAGACTATTCCTGAGACGGAGTCACCTGCAGGTGGTTCCCAGGATCTTTTCCTTAATAATCCGGCCAGTATCAGGAATGACAGAACAGATGAAATAAGTAAGATATATATAATATATATATATATATATATATATATATATATATATATTCACACACACACACACACACACACACACACACACACACACATTTCATGTTTTTGGGCTTAAAATACAAAACAATACTAAAAATCACATAAGCGTTACTTATATGTTTGTTGTATAGCTGAAATCTGGGAACAATATAAGCAATTTTTTATTATCCCTTTTGAAATATGCAGTGTTCAGGTCTATATATATATATATATATATATATATATATATATATATATATATATAGACCTGAATATATATATATATATATATATATATATATATATATATATATATATATATATATATATATATATAGCTAAACATTGAAGCTAAAACATGCAATGTTACTCAATAAAAATGCCATTTTTGTTCATTATATATACATATATAGCATATTATATTTGCAGTTAGAAAATTAGACAAGCTCACAGGTGATGTGGCCCTTTTGCGAAGAGAATTGGCAGAGCTGAGGGGCAAGTCACCTGCGTCTGCCACCAGTAAAGCATTCAAGATTAACACGGCTTCATGCAAGGTTCAAAGTTAATTTGTTGTCAATATCAAAACCATAAAATACATTTGCTGATATGCCATTATAAAAGTTTTTTATATAATTTTTATGTAATATACACATGGATGTGTGTTTACATGCAATTGATTGACTTTGTATTTTAGAGGAGGTTCAACCTATCTTTAAGAAGTAGGTTCTCATGTCGCCCATGGCTGGAAGTCAAAAGTGATGACTTCAAGGTAAAAATTCTAGAGGTTGATTGTTTTCTGGGGCTTCTCGCTTAATGTAATCTGTGATTAATTTATGTAGGTATAAATGTAAATATTTCAGAATGAAGTTCACACTTGCCTGGCCATGGACGAATTGAGAACCAATCCTGCAGCATTTCAGGAAATGGTCTCCCATGCATTACACAAGTTCACAGAGCTCAGGAATCAATTTAGGAGAAAGATGTGTAATCATTTGATAAAAAATAGTGTTTGACTGCTATCTGTTGTCCAACTTTTTCATGTTCACTTTATGTTTATTTCACTTGAGTTGTTAACTTAAAAGTCTGTATGTGTAAAAATTTGTTCAGGATTTACAGTAGGTGAATGTATGTATAATTCTCTAGCATTAAAATTAAAAAAAAAAAAAAACAACTCTCCATTATACTTGCATGTGACAAATAGGTATGCCGCCTACCAAGTTCTTTTTTTATGGGAAGGGGGAGGGAGTGTGTATATAGGAACTACCTTGTCCGTCTGTTTGTCTATGGGTCACTCTGTCAGTGCAATTGTGTCCTATCCATAGCTCTTTCTTATGATGGAATATCAAAATCAGTCACTTCACACAAAACAAAAATTGTGTATGCAGCTTACCTTAGAGTAAAATGTAAGTCTAAACCAAGTTCATTTGGGCAAGTTCAAGGTCACTAGAAGGGAAAGTGCATAAATTCCCTGTGTATTTGTGTAAAGAGGGGGTAGATACAAACATATCAGATATGCTCTATTCCTGTTTCCTTTTTATGATCAACAGGTTAAATTACAACAAAAAGGTTAATATTAATTGGTTAACTCTTGATATATGAAAAGAAGTGCTAAAATATGTGACCAGCCATGACATTTTGGGTCCAAATGAGGAAATTTTCAAAAATGAGATTTTTGCTTATTCTTACACCTTATATGTCCAAATTTAATATTATGAAATTTTACTCTCATATACAAGCTAGCTTTTGAGATATGACGTCACAAAGATTGCTGGAGTATCTAGGGATTTGAGCTTATTGTGCATTTCTGTATATAATTTCTGCATCTGTTTGATTACATGTAACACACATAAAGTTACATGTGAAACACATTTTAAAATGCATTCATTGTTGTTTTGCAGTCTTTATGTTAGTTATATCATGCATTTACCCATCTAAACCAGTTGTAACCAGAAACATTCAGTACAGTGTGCAATATATTATTATTATTGTTAGCATTCTATGAAACAACTGGTCATAGTAAATTGAATATCACTGGAAAAAGAAATTCAGGTTTTAAAAATGCCAGGTTTTCACTTAAACCTCTTTTAAAAAATATATCAAGAAATAAAACTTTGTAACAATTATATATCATGTTTTAATCAATCAATCAATTAAACAATCATTCATTCAATCAATCAATCATTCGTCCATCCATCCATCATTCCATTCAATTATCCAATCAATAATCATCAATCAATATTGTAAAAAATATAAAAAGAAGTTGAACAAATACAAATTTAAGTGAAATTGAAATATCACCACAATTTACATGGATTTACCCATGTAATTTATGCTTAATTTATGTTCTACACGATGTTTTCTTGTGTCCAGTCAGTTTACATTTTACTGCATTTCCTGGTCGGTGATGGTAAGTCTATCTTGATGAGGGGTTTTGGCACAGTTGGCTTTGGACAGCTTTCCTTGTTGACACAATAGGGAGCGACCTCATTGAATAGGTACCACAGTCTGTGTGCATTAAGCCCTGATGGAGGAATCACTAATGGGAGAACAGTAGGGTCAACTGCTGCACCAGCTTTGAGGATGTTGACTTCCACTTCCTGACTTGTTCCATACTCCCTTACAAACACAATACCAGGATGATCTTTGTCCATTCTAAAACATTCAAAGCAATTCCTCCAATTACCCACAAATTAGGTTATAGAAAAAACCCTCTTTGGATACAAATCATTTAATGATATATATTATGTTTATAATCAGTTTTATTGACATTATCAAATACAGTACATATATATTAAATGGAAACTTAAACCAAACTTATATTTGACACAAAACTTAACTAGTGTAAGTTTTTTTTAATTTACATTTCTCTATGAGATATTTACGCGATGACTGTGTTATTCTTGTTTTGCCCACTACAATTATCCATGTGAAGCTTCACATCTGTTTCACCAAGACCATGGTACATGAAATGGTGATGCAGCATACTGGTCACAGTGTTTGCGCCTTTATTTGAGTGCTAAGCTGCATCCACAAGATAAAATATCTGGGTGCCTAAACGTATAAACATTACATTCAATTTAGAAAAAATAAAAGTAATTATTTCACTATGTAATTTACAATAATTCTAATCAAAAAAGTAGACCTCGGCAGATATCTTTTATCTCATAATACATAATTATGTATTCTCAAAGTGTGTATTTTTAAAGATAATTGATAAGAATTTTAGTCATGTACCTGATCCCTCACAGCAGATGCCAAAGCATTGACATTTTCTAGGTGTTTTAAAAAACAATGGCCCAACTTGTTGTGCATAGTGAGGATAATGCACTTGTTGTGCATAGTCAAAGCTGTAATGAAACCCAGACTGCAATGAGCAGGGTGGCTGGCCTAAGAAAAAGAAACAAAATATTAAAAGCTAGTTTTTTTTCAGAACTAAACTCATTGTGCAATGTTTCAATAACAAATATAAAAAATTGAGTTAATTTATTTGTAGAGTTTAAATGAACATATTACACTTCAACATTAATCATTGTAATTATATATAGCTTATATTTTAGTTAAAATAAATTTATAATATAACTTGTCATAATACATACATAGTGATATTGACTAATTCTTAATAATTCATGTGTATATTTTACAAATATGATTTAGGGATTTCACACATACATTTAATTATGCATGATCCTACTTTAGAATGAATATGCAATACCTCTTATTTTTTGCTCTGGAGCGAGTTGGGCAAATGTTGATTTGGCCTCAGCACACTGATCCCTGTAATGGTCCCTCTGTTCTTTGACATGTCCAACATGCTCTTGATATTTTGATAAAATATCCTCTTTTTCCTCTTCGTTCAAATTGCCGCTGCACGAAAGAGTTGACGAAAAGGACTGGCAAGTGTGACAGAGGTCTGTGGCAGGCTTCATGATCAAAATATGGGGGCACTGCTCAAGCCATACTCTTTTGAATTGAGATAAACATATTTTTCTCAATGACATCTCATCAGCAAGTGTCAAATATTCCTGGTGAACTTCTGCTTTGGTTTTGTCAGAGGGCAGTAAAATAGTTTTCTCATTTCTGAAATTTGGTAGTCTGCCAGGTAGGGGAAATCCATCTTTGTTGGCATAACTAATAAGAAACTGTTTGACTCTCTTCACATCCTCCATTGTTAAGGCATGTTTAGGGGATTTACCTTTGTTACCATGAATTCTAGCACTAAAACCATCTTGATCAAGGGATCTAGCAATGGAATCAATTGTTTTCCTAATTATCCCATGGGCTAAAGCAAATGTCTCTCGACACACCTGGATTCCACTAAAATGATAAACTTGTCTCACCCTTTCCCTTTCCTTTGTCTTTTTTTCTTGGCAGATGTTTCTGAAGAATTATTCCTGTGATGGAAGAGCTGCACCTTTATCAGCATATCTAGTTCTTATTTGTCTGTCTCTAAACACATATTTCTGTAATCATTCAGCACATTTCTGTAAACAACGGAGCTACATGGCTTACCATAGAGTCTACTGCATCCACACGTGTTTCCATAGAAATCATGCACACACTGTGCGTCTCTTTTGTCAGGATCAAATTTCAAAGTCATTATTATCGTTGTAATTCAGATCATTACACACATCTTCACTATCACAGTCACTTTCATCAGAAACACTAGTTACAGGTGAGCACTCGGCGCCGACATTGAATTCCACATTTCCGAAAAACAAATCATTCACATGCGACAGTTCGTCGTTGAAATCGTCGTCCTGGTCTATAATTGATGGGGGGATCGTACTGGCACTCGAAAACACGCTGCTTTGACTCATGATGACATTACGAACACATTTCACGATGGGTAAAATAACGAGCAGAAGATAGTTTACATTGACAGCGGAAGTTACGTTTATGAAAAGGGAGATAACATCGACAGCTACTTTCGCTTTCATTTCATTGTATTTAAGCAATATAATGCTGTCTAAAAAGGCATTAATTACATCTCGATATGCCATGGTTTTATTTCGCATGGCTAAAATTTAGAAACAGCAATATATTTCTTTTCCGGCGAAAAAATAAATTGGGGGGTAAACAATCGGCGGCTTGTTTAAAACGTGCGATGTTTATGACGTCAATTCTTTGTTTTGCAATTGCCGCATTTGGACCCAAAGTCTCATGACGCGTCACATATAATCATCATTTTATTATAGCAAATATTTTGTATAAATTGTATTAATAACAAAATAAAGGTAGTGAAATATATAATGCCTCGCAGGTATTTTTATTTTTTTCTTTCAGAGTTATTGATAATACTCTAAGTCTCTGTAAAAATGTCTCAAAATTGTTACCAAAAGATGATATAACGTTTGTTTTCCATTTCAACATTTTTAACAAAAAAGTAAATTCACAATATGGACAGATATGAAATCTAGATCTTTTAAGCAAAAATATATCATTTCTGTGTCTACGAACATTAATGCTTATGAAATTGAAGATTTTGTGAGGGCGCGAAGCGCCCGAAATGAAATATAAATTATATGATAATATTGTAGTGAGATATAATAATGCATTTACCTTCAATTCAACAATAAAAATACAGCTCTTTAAAGTGTGACTACCTTTAAATAGATAAAAATCACTCGGGTATGAAACCCCGATGCGCATGCCCCAGGTAAACCCTAACCGTTCGATAGATACAATCGATGACTTTCAATGCGAGCCATAAAAGAAAACTTCAAAATTTAATTTTGAGAGAATTTATATTAATACCTAAAAAATATTGATTATTCAGTCCATGAAATAAACACGGAAACTATTATATATCCATCAAATTGCACAGTCAGGATTGTTCAGCAATTCACTATGATCGTTTTTCATCTGTCACTCTTTTTTGCAGTAGAACCACAGTAAACTGTAGACTGTCTCAACTGGGCGTCGTTGCGTTTGTTGGTACAGAGTTATCCTCCTACAACACATACGACACAAATTAACCCAACTATAATATGAAATATACTATTTATACATAAACAATAAATCAGTACTACCCCCCTTAGCCAATAATCGGGCAAGGGTGGGAGGGAAGTGCATTATTATATCTCACTACAATATTATCATATAATTTATACTTCATTTCGGGCATTTCGCGCTCTCACAAAATCTTCAATTATATTTCAAATATTTCCGTGAGATATAATAATGCATGTTTAAAGCCGAAAATTACCAAACTCACCATATTCAAAACATTAGGTGTATAAGATATATCAGTTGTTTTAAATGTTCGCTCATTTGACCAATCTGCTTTTGATAGAATATCTTCTAAAGGTATTCCAGTATTATGCGCTTTGCTTGAAGAGACCATCCTGCACGAATGCGCATGATATCTTGATGTATCGATATCTGCTTCTAACATAACAGATTTTATCCAGTTACTGACTGTTTGTGCAGAACTCTATTATGAGGTTTCTTGGTTATACGCAGCAGAGGATCAGGTTCGGATTCAAGCTGCGATCTAAATGATTCAGTTCGTTTCTCGTAAACGGAACAACAATGTAAAACGCAGAGTTTTTCATTATCTGTTTTATCATACTGAACAGATCTACATTTATTATCCCTCTGAGATTTTGATAGACCTGGTAAATGAAACACGATACTCCCGTCCTTTTTTCCATAAAACGACGATCGAATCTAGCAATCTCTTTTTTGGGGCTCCTAGAGCAAGTAAAATGGTAAATTATTAAAGTAAAACTGAGACTTTAAGATAAAAAAGAACTGATTGTAAAGCCTGACATATAATATATATTGAAAAAAACAACAGGTAAACATATTTTTTTTAATTTGGTCTAGTTAATTTTTTAATTAGAAGTTTAGAACATGTACATTTAGTCCATTGGGGAACTAAAATGTGCAACCTTTCTACACTAAACTTTTAGTTCTCATCTGCATCCATTAGTCCGTCTGTCTGTGTCTGTCCCACATCAGCTTTGTACGATTTTTAGTCCCCTACCGGTTTCACCAGAGGGGACTACAGGTTTGCTCTGTGTCCGTTAGTTGTCTGTTACACTTCACGAATTCCCGCTTTTTTTCAAAATGCATTGGACTGTTGTAACAAAACTTGCTGGATAGGTTTGTATTATCAAACTACAGAACAAGTTTATACTTTGTTCATTGATTAACAGGTATTAACAAAAAAAAATTACTCTCAGAATGCTTGTTATACCGGTATATACTGGTATTTGCTCTGGTCTTTTGGGAATAGATATACAAGTAGTTACTAGTATATTCAATCATCAAAAAGTTAATTTTTTTAAAAATTGTAATAAATAACAGTGATTATTACTTACCAAGTGAACATATAATGGACCAATCCATGACCTCAATAAACTCAATGATCCTGAATTTTAAGATTATCAAACTGTCATAGATAGTTTTGATGATATCACTCACATTTCCATCTTGTCCTAGGTAAAAAAAAAAATAAAAGTAGCATCAATAAAAAGATTAGTAATGAAATGCAATAATGTTTTAAATTTACACATATGACAGTCAATATGCCATTAATTTAATATATAAATTTACATCTTAGCTAGCCAAGAATAATTTTGGTCTAAAAGGTTTTGTAGGAGCAACTTAGGCTAGCAAAGATAATATATTATAATATATACATATTTTATGTACTTTACTGTATATATTGGTACTCACATCTTTAACTTTGCCTTCATTCACAACACTTCTTACAATACCAGTCTCCATGATCTCTAATAGTTTTTAAAGCTTCCCCATCTATATTCTGGCATATTCTATCATACCATTCATCACAAATGTCACATTGAATCCAGTCATCTTCATCGGTTTTAACAAGACCACAGTTGGAACACACAGTTTCATCTTTACTTTCAAATTCAGCAACCACAGTTTGGGTTTTTCTTTTCTTTCTTGTATAAACTGACTTAACTTTTCTTTTTCTACCAACTGTTTTCTCTGACTGAGTTTGTACACTGCTACTTGATGGAACAGCCTCCTCTGAAGGTAACTCTGGTGCATCATCACTAGTAAGAACATCAGTGTTGGGAATACCTGGACAGTTTGGAATGTAATGAATTAGGTTGTCAATTATGCGCGGCTATGTTAAGGCTGCCCGATTAATTTCACAGCGATATGTAGAAAGTCACTTGTCTGTACTTCATAAGATATGAGGTCATAGTTAACTTTGACGTCACGATCTGCATTCCTTTCGATCGTTCTTAGGGAATGTATCGTAACGTAATAAGTGATATTCATTGTGCATAATAAAACCGCTTCATTCCTTTACATAGACACTGTTGTAAATACTAGTGATACTAAATTCAATATCACCGATATGGAGTATAAAAAAATCAACAGTTTTAAAGCTTCGTAATAGGTAAATAACTATTCATAAACTAATGGTTTTGAGACTCCCCCTGCTACGTGTAATCTAATGAATGGTGATATGTATGTGCATATAAAAACGGCTTGGCACAAGTGAAAGATAAAAACAATCTTAGTATATTTTACGTGAAATCGGGAGAGAAAATAAGTACCACTGTGAATCTTGCTGGGGGAAACCTACCGATTGACCCGATTTTGTGTAAATCGAGCCTAAAAGGTAAAAATGTGCCTAAGTTCGATGGCGGTGCGAAATGTTTTGACAATATTTCAAATAAACGAAATATATATATAAACCCCCAGCAATAACTGCAAATTACATTACTTATCGAAGGATTTTTCATAAAAATATTTTTGATTTAATGTCATTATTCACTTGTGCCGATGCGATTTTTATAGATTATTTACCGTGTTAGAATACACCCGTCACGTGCTTAAGAAAAATATATGACGTCACAAAAATACATCAAATATAGTGTTGGATGCCACTGTTAACTTGTGTAATAAAAGTTTAAAGAAACTCACTCGGTTAAAGCATTTTTCGATAATTAAAATTGTATCATTTTTTGATATATATTTAGCTTCGGACAGCCTTAACATAGCCGCGTGGTTGCTTTAGTACTTTTCATTGACTGTGTTAAATTGTAGGCTTTAGCAATATTAAGTAGTTGTGTCTTTGAAAATCCTTTTAAAGCTAAAGGTCCAGTTTCCAAAATGAGAGATTGGATTTTCAAATGAGATCGTAGTTTTCCAGGAGAGTCATCATTGTTTATGTACATCATTGTAAGTTTGGTTGTACCGTCTTTTAAAACACTTGAGGCTGATGATTCCACAACTCGCTTTCTCAGAGTGTCCGTTTTTTGCTTTCTGAAAACTTTGATCATATCCTTTCTGAACTGGTTATCTGCAACACGACAAAATCTCCAGATCATATCATCATAGAGTTCTTTTAAACTTTTCAATGCCATGTTCACATCACATTTTAGAAATGATTCATTAAAATCAAAGTTCTGTAACAAGTGCTTGAATGAGTTAAATAGTTCCTCATTTTTTGAGAGTTTTTCATTTACAAAATTTAAGACATTTGAACCTTGCATATGAAATGCCTGTTCATAAAGTTGGGACTTCATCTTATCCACTTTAATGAAAAAGTCTAAGACATTGTCTTTGATATTTGTCAATCCCTGGAAAATGTTCTGGTGTCTTCTTGTCTCTTCAAGAGTTTCTTTGTAGATGCTCTTATCCATCAATTCAACATAGGTAGAAGTTAAAAAATCCAACATTTTCACTTTCAGAAAACAGCCAGAAACAACTATCACTTTGTCTTTTTTGTACATGTTATTTCTCCCTAATTTCATAAAATGATGTTTAGATTTGGCAACACACCTGCCACATATATATCTAAGTTTGCCTACATCAGAGGAGTCCACTGTAAGATAGTCTTGTTTTGAACCTTGGGTTGGAGCGGTTTTCAAAGCCTTTGCTTTTTCTTCTAATACAAAGTGTGAAACTATGTCAAATAACTTGCTAAAAGTCAAAAAATCATGCTCAGCAGCATTGTGGTGAACACATTCTTCAATCATTGATTTATATTTATCCGAATTTGTGAATTTATACAACTCGGAATAATATTTGGCCCAATTCTTTGAGTCTGTTTTTTTTCCCTCACTTGTACTGCAAAGTTCAGAGTATGTTGTTGAGAGTTTATTATAAAGTTTACTTAAAAATGTTCTTGCATCGGTTTCATGTTTTTCAATGAGATCAGTCAGTCCAGAATGTATTAATTTTTGCTCATCTGTCTGTACAAGCATGCCTTGTATGCTCGACTTTATCTCTGCAAAGTCTATAAGACATTCAGTCTGCTGTGTCTCTGAAGATTCCTGTAGATGTTGAGTTTGAGAACTAACATTTTCAGATAAAGATTGATTACACATTCTGTCAATTTCAAGTATTTCATCTGAATCAAAGTCTGACAGTTCCGAGTCTGAAGATAAAAGTTTGTTTTCAAAATCTTTGTTCAAATCTTCTTCCAATGAATATGAAATTTTGCAGCATTCTAATGTAGGAACAAATGGAAATGATTCCTTGCTGTAGAAATAAAAAATAGCAGCATCTGGTTTCAACACATTGCTTGGGTGAAAGTTTAATAGTCTCAATCCTTTCTTCTTTCTTGCCCGTCCAATTGCAACTCCCAACATGCCTGCTTTAAATATATTTGAACAATCTACTTCAACTCTGTCCAATGTCAAACCTTGAGCTTTGTGAATGGTTATACCAAATGCAACCACTAACGGAATTTGGGTTCTGCTCGCAACAACTTTTTCATCCTCCGAGCTATATGCAGTGAAAACTTCTTTCTTTAACTCTGTCACTGTATTACTGAATGTCACCGTGACTGAATCTTTTGATATGCTTAAAACTTTTCCTTGAAGACCATTTACTAAGGTATTGCTTAAATTTTTAACAAGCATAACAGGACAATTTTCTTTTAAATACAAACATTTTGGCACAGGATTTTTTTCTAAATAATTAGCATCCCCTTCATCAATTGCATTGAAGGTTTTGATTTCTCCAGGTAAATCTATTAATAGTGACGAGTTAAATATTTCCTTGTCAAAATTTCTTGCAAAAAGACGCATAGGATTATCTGCAGGTGGGAGGGCTCTTTGCAGACGTCTCAGTAGATTCAAACTTTCACTCGGAAGTTGGCCCTTTGACACATCATTGATAGCATTAACAAAGTCTGCTTCATCTTGTCTCATCACTTTCTCTAATATTATTTTGTGTCTAAACACACTCGAAATTTTTTTAGATTTAAAGCAAAAGTCACCAGAATCTAGTTTCAATGCATCAGGGACAGGGGGCAGTTGGAAAAAATCCCCTATGCCTACAACTTGAATGCCACCAAAGTAATTGTCATTTGCTCGAATTGTTCTACATATATATTCTAGTTGGTTAAAAAGTTTCAAGGAAAGCATGGACAACTCGTCGATTATCAAAATATCTGTTTTCTGTATGTTGTGTTTGTATTTTACGAAATGTTCGTCATGTAAAATTTTCGTATGCAGTTTTTCATTAGAAAATCTGCCATCTCCAATACCCGACCACGAGTGAATTGTCACACCACCGATGTTCAGGGACGCCACGCCTGTAGTTCCTGTTACAGCTGTAACGTGTGTCCAGCCGAGCGGTTGCTATTATTTATTTGGACACGTACCCGGTTACACCCGGGATTCTGCAGAACATTTTATTATAAATTGGCCTGTTGTCTTTCAGGCTAAAAACGAACTGAATTAATATATTTACGCTGATTACTTTAATAAATTTACTAAATCAAGATATTTACGACGATTGGTACTTAATCAAATATTAATTTCACAGGGATTTACCTAAGCCCAAATCAACCACAAGTTTACCCTTATTAAACTTGCAATCCAATGTCCCCCGACCACTAGCCCAGGCTACCAAACTACCCCTTTACCAATGCCCCCAGACAATTGGTATAACCAAGGGTTCAGGCTACTGACCTGAGGTCTCTAACCAGTTGATTTCCCCAGCTCCCTTTGACACTGGTGTACAGGCTTATTCAGCCTTTATTGCCGAGTGTCAAAGCTACGGTGGTTGATCAACTGGCGCAACCTATACTATAAGGCTTCTTCAGCCTTATGTAGCCTTTAATATAATATGGCCTATTCCGCCCTAATACGTAGCCTTTACTTACTCTATGCTCCTAAAGATCTTCTCAGTCTGGCTGCAGTGATCACACTCTCTGATTCTGCCGACTACCGCTGTTTATATAGCCTCGGCACATTCCATCTTTACTTCCAAGGGGGAACAGACTATTACCATGGAAATACCCTGTACGACCCTATTTTCTATAATTGGTATGACCTGATTCGTCACATCACCCACCCCTTAAAGTCATACGTCCCGTATGAATACAACTATTTATTTTTTTTTAAATTTTATTAAGCTTCAAACAATAGGGACTCAAGAATATCTTTCTTAGAATCCAGTTCTTGCATATTCATTTTGACATTTAAAATGTACAAACATTCACAACAGTTTCTTTCTCTCGATCTTCTTGATCTGTTTTCCCTCTTCGATCCATTTGGTGATGATCTTGACACTTTCAGTAAAGTACAGTGGATCAGTTTGGCACTCTTTGTCTTCAAAGGAAGGTTTGTCCGCAGCTGGCTCACAAGGCGGAGTAACAACGTTAGTCGCAGCTTTTACTGGAGCACGTACAGGCAACGGCCTAGTTGGCTTCCGGTAGATTTTTCCTTCTTCAAGCTACAACTCTTTTGAACTCATGGATTTCTTCTTGCTGCTCGCTTCAGCTGAGTCATCATTATCACTTTCACCATCACTTATATCCTCTTGTAGTACGCTTTGGAGGTCCCCGGGGTCCTGTCTGACCCAAGATTCTGCATCTGACTCATTGCCGTCACACTGAGCGCTACTCAGATTCAACCCGTCTGCCTCGCCACTGTTTTCTTCACCAATGTCATGTTGCCTCTTGAGATGCCTTCTCAGATTCTTGGGGGTAGTAGAACTAAAATCGTAATAGTTACAAAATAAGAGATTCTGGCTACAATTACCGATGTGTTTTGCCAATTCGTCATCTCTATTGAACCGGTAAGGACAGAATGGACATTTCCTGCCCTTGTTTAACGTGATCTTCGTCTTTGGCATTGCAACCTAAAAAAAAAACAAAAAAAAACAATGCAGATGTTAAACTATCTTTCTAATAACAACAGCTACCAACAATACAGATTTCCACATGTTTATCTAACTCTATATCTAAACTAAACTAATCTCTAATATAATCTGACATCCACTTAGGAGGACGTCTTTCCCTTTTCGAAGGACCAAGCAAACGCTCATCATTTGGACACTGTTGTCCCAAAGTCGACTCTGACACTTGGTCGCCAATCTGATTATTCTCACTATCAAAGTCATCTACAACATCAGGTTCTTTCAGTTCCACGATGTCATTCGGACTTTCCCGCTCAACTAACTCATCCAGCTGACTGGATTCTCCCCTTAATAATAAGGGATGTTTAAGTCTGATCCGATCTACGTGGACAACTTGTTCTTTACCCCTTTGTCCACAATCTACCCTATAATTAAGTTCTGAGCACTTGCCCAAAATCTTGTAAGGTCCCCGCCAGAAAGATGTCAATTTTGCAGATCTACCAACCTTCTTAACTGGAAAATATACAAAAACTATATCACCAGGGGAAAACTTTTCAAAGCTAAGCTTCCCATCATGGTATGTCTTTTGTCGACACATCGCTTGCTTTGTATTCTCTCTTACTATACTGTGGGCTTCTTCTAGGCGTTCCTGTAACTCCCAAACCCATTGGTTTCTAGGTGTGATTTTCAAATCTCCTGGTAATTCGTACATGAGATCTAAGGGTGTAGTTGTCTCTCTGCCTAGCATTAAGAAGTTCGGGGTATAACCAGTGGTCTCATGAACAGCTGACCGATAGGCTTGCATAACATATGGAAGAGATTCATCCCAATTTGTCTGATGGTCGTTCACATAAGCACTAAGCATGGTGGCTAGGGTTTTATTAAACCGCTCTACCATTCCATCACTTTGAGGGTGGTAAGGTGACGTCCTTGTTTTCTCGATATGGAGTAAGGCACAAAGTTCTTGGAACAAATTGCTTTCATATTGCCTACCTTGATCGGAATGAAGTATCCTAGGCACTCCAAGTTTTGCAAAGACTTCTTCAACCAATATTTTTGCAACAGTTTGAGCTTCCATGTTAGGCATGGCGAAGCTGTCTGTCCATTTGGTAAAATAGTCAGACACCACCAATATATATCGGTTACCCCTATCTGTCTTTGGCAATTCCCCTAAAATATCAGTAGCTACCCTTTCCATGGGGATTCCAGTTTCTACAACTTTCATTGGAGCTCTCTTGGTAACGTTTGGACTTTTTCTTTTCGAACACGTCTCGCAGCCTGCAACGTATGTTCTAACATCCTTTCTGCATCCAGGCCAATAGTATTTGCTTCGTACCTTTTCCAGTGTCTTTTTATGACCTAAATGCCCAGAACCTTTAAAATCATGGCAAAAGTAAAGTACCTTTCGTCGTTCTCTGGCTGGTATAACAGCTTGAAATATATCATTTCCTTGTCCAGTTACCCATTTCCGGTAGAGCAAGTCATCTTTGATGAGTAGCATGTCCCATTGTCCCACAATTTCTCGGACGAAAATACTTTTTCCTGCCAGATCCTCTGATTTTGGTTTGATCCCTCCCTTCAACCATTTTATGACTAAGGCAATATCCGCATCTTTTTCTTGGATACTTTTCAAAGATATGTCATCTGGCAATTTGGTTTCCTCTGCACTCTTAGTAATGGTATTGACAGACCCAGGCATATCCTCTTGATCCCACGAAGAAAAAAAACCACACTGTTTGCAAGGAATTCTACTGAGAGCATCAGCATTCTGATGTTGAGCTCCAGGTCGATGTTCAATCAACATGTCATATGTACTAAGCACCTCTAGCCACCTCGCCAGTTGGCCTTCTGGGTTTTTGAACTTCATTAGCCACCTCAGTGAACTGTGGTCCGTTCTTAGGCGAAATTGTCGTCCTTCCAGAAAATGTCTAAAGCCTTTAACAAAATGGACAACCGCCAGGAGCTCCTTCCTAGTGACACAATAACTCCTTTCACTCTTCGACAAGGTACGACTTGCATATGCGATCACTTTCTCGTGACCATCTTGTTCTTGAGAAAGTATAGCCCCGATTGCATCCCTGCTAGCATCGGTATCCAATATAAACTCTTTACTAAGGTCAGGATGACCTAAAACTGGAGATGTTGTGAGTTTATGCTTCAACAAATCAAACGCAACCTGGCAATCATTATCCCAGACAAAAGGCCTTCCTTTCTCAGTCAACTTGTGTAGGCACTTAGCAATCTTCGAGAAATCTTTTATTAACTTCCTGTAGTACCCACAGAGGCCAAGAAAAGATCTTATCTCACTTGCATTGGAGGGTACGGGCCAGTTTCTCACACTTTCAATCTTTTCAGGATCTGTGATTATTCCTTCTTCTGATATAACGTGGCCCAAGAACTTTACAGATCTTTGAAACAAATGACATTTCTTGGCCTTTAGCCGCAATCCAGCAGACAGAAGTCGGTCAAACACTCTCCTTAAGTTTACCATCATTTCATCGAATGTTTTACCCATTATGATGATATCATCCAGGTAGACTAGGCATATGTCCCATTGCAATCCAGCCAATACCGTTTCCATAAGTCTTTCGAACGTGGCAGGTGCACAACAGAGTCCGAATGGCATTACTCTGAATTGAAAGAGACCTCTGCGAGTGGCAAACGCTGTTTTATTTTTGTCTGCAGGGTCAAGTTCTACCTGCCAGTACCCAGAAAACATATCCAAAGTAGAGAACCAACTGTATCCGGACAATTGCTCCAAGGATTCGTCAATCCTGGGCAAAGGATATGCGTCTTTGACTGTGCTAGCATTAAGACGCCTGTAATCTACACAGAACCGATAGGAATTGTCTTTCTTTTTCACTAGCACAATTGGCGAGGCCCATGGGCTTATTGAAGGTTCAATGATATTGTATTCCAACATTTCCTCAATATTCCTTTCAATTTCCTTTGACAGATGGGCCGGAGCACGACGAACTGGTTGTTTGATGGGTCTCGCATCCCCAGTATCAATTTTATGCTTCACAATGTTGGTTTTCCCAAGATCATTGTTACTTTTGGCAAACAACGATGTGTACTGCAACAGAAAAGCTTTCACTTCCTTGGCTTGTGTCTTTGAAAGATGTTTTACAGAGTCTTGATACAACTGTTCAATGTCATGCCGCTCTGCTAAATTACACGAGTCACTTGAGCTCACCGCGTCTGTTTCTTGAAACTGACCGATTTCAGTATTCTTATAAACCACCTTTGGCTCAGGGTCTACATTCAACAACCTAACAGGTACAATGTTTTCAAGAGGTCGGACAAATGTTCTGGCTGTCAGTGGCCTATTTGTGTCTTCCCTTTCTTTAGACTCTACAATACCTTCTGATTGTAATTTTCTATCATCCAAGGTACACACTTTCCCGGGTACAATTAATTCGCTTCGAGGGGGTATGCTGACCGTTTCTTTTGCCACTACCCTAAAGCATCCAAATTTACCTTCGTAAAGCACTGGAATCCGTTCATCCTGAAATGACAATACACCATGTTTCGTATCTATGATCGTATCAAAACGCTTGATCATATCCAACCCCAGTATACCCTCAACCTGAAGATCGGCTACCAAAGCTAACGTCTCTACAACATGGTTCCCTATTTCCACCTCAACGTTTACTTTCCCTTCCAGTGCCAATTCTTCACCATCAGCAGTAAACACTTTCATGCCAGGTTCCTGAACCTGTACTTCACAATGTTCTTCTACGGCTTTCATTGATACTGACGACAACATGGTGACAGTGGCCCCTGTGTCCACTAACATTTTCACTTTAACACCATTAATCATGGCATATATGAACATTCCCGCTTCATTTGAGCATGAACCAAGTCTTCCAGTCAGATGACCATTTGACCCCTTATGTTCATACTTTTTCACAGTATCCCGCTCTTCTGAAGTTTTATTATCTTGTGTACCCTTGTCCTTCTCTGGACAGTTCTTTTTATAATGTCCTCTCTTATGACACCCGTAACATTTAACTGCACCCATTGTTTTACCTGGTCCAGGTGAATATTTGAAAGGCTTTCGATCAGACTGGCCTTCGCCCTTTCTGAGCTGTTGTATTTCCTTGTTCATATCTGCCACATTCTTTTCTATTGATGCCATCCAGTCCTTCAACTCTATCTTGAAAGATTCCTCACCAGGTATCAGTCATCAACTGGTGTTGGTAGGCCCGATAACCTCGTTTGTCTTCTGCCCTAAGGTATGCCTCCAATTCTACGGCGTGCTTTATGGCATCATTTAAATCCCTTGGACGAGCTTGTTTAATTCTTATCCTCATGTCCGAGTCAGGCAAAGCATCCAGGAATTGTTCCATGGCCAGGGTTTCCCGCACTTCAGATGGGGCTTTTGGGTAGGCAAGATTGGCCAGTCGTCTAACAGCTTGTCCTAGTTCTGGGATGGTCTCTGTTGCTCTTTTCCGCCTTTCCCTCAGTTGAACTCTATACAACTCTGTTTGGTTGGGCGGGGCAAATCGTTCTTCTAATGCCTGAACCAGATAGTAATAATCGGTGTTATCACCTGGCAAATTTCCAAGGACCGCTTGAGCTTGACCACGAAGAGATGCTGCGAGAAATAAACCTTTCTCCTCTTCTGTCCACCCATTAAGTTTACCAACGGTATTAAAATGGGTCTTATAGTCCAACCATGAACCACTTCTATCATAGGTTGCCGCTTTGACCTCCCGTCTATTAAACCTCCGAGTCTCCGTCTCTTTTCCTTGGACAGTTGGTCGACGATAACGCCTCTCAGTGACATTACCATTATTCACCACAGGTCCAATGCCGTTCCCATTTGTTTCATCCCTTGTATCCATTTCCTCATTAAACCTTACTTTGGGACGAGTATGGTCCAATTGACTATCGGGTCTAACATCAGGAAAATGGTCAGCCAAAGGGCTCCTGGGAATGATCGAAGAAGGTCGACCACTGGCAATTCCCGAGTCATAGTTATTACGAATCTCCATTTCGCGAGGCCTTGGCGTTGAATGCATGACATTTCCTTGCTGTCGGATACTTTTCTCTAGCTCTCTTATTTCCTCATGTAGAGCCGTCAATTCTCGTTCCAAGTCAGCAGTTGCCATTATTCACAATAAAATATAAACACACTAAACCTTGATTAAAGTACCAGAAAATATCAGAACAAACAAAAATCAATTTCCCTGATCTGCATAATCCAACCTCTGCCACCAAAAATTATGTAACGTGTGTCCAGCCGAGCGGTTGCTTTTATTTATTTGGACACGTACCCGATTACACCCGGGATTGTGCAGAGCATTTTATTGCCTGTTGTCTTTCAGGCTAAAAACAAACTGAATCAATATATTGACGCTGATTATTTTAATAAATTTACTTAATCAAGATATTTACGACGATTGGCACTTAAATCAAATATTAATTTCACAGGGATTTACCTAAACCCAAATCAACCACAAGTTTCCCCTTGTTAAACTTACCCAATGTCCCCGACCACTAGCCCAGGCTACCAAACTACCCCTTTACCAATGCCCCCAGACAATTGGCATAACCAAGGGTTCAGGCTACTGACCTGAGGTCTCTAACCAGTTGATTTCCCCAGCTCCCTTTGACACTGGTGTACAGGCTTATTCAGCCTTTATTGCAAAGTGTCAAAGCTACGGTGGTTGATCAACTGGCGCAACCTATACAATAAGGCTTCTTCAGCCCTACGTAGCCTTTAATCTAATATGGCCTATTCCGCCCTATTACGTAGCCTTTACTTACTCTTTGCACCTAGAGATCTTCTCAGTCTGGCTGCAGTGATCACACTCTCTGCTTCTGCCGACTACCTTTATTTATATAGCCTCGAGACATTCCATTTTTACTTCCAAGGGGGAACAGGCTATTACCATGGAAATACCCTGTAATACCCTATTTTCTTTAATTGGTACGACCTGATTCGTCACATCCAGAAGGGCGGACACTAGAAAGTTTTCAGAAAATTAAGAAATCTCCGTTTGATTTTGAAAGATGCCAGTTTAAAGAAGCGATAAACAGAAAAATTTAAAGACTTAGGCGAGGAATATCTGTTCCAGAAAGCAGTGATGAGGAATCGGACCAAGAGTAGACACAGGATGAAAATCGACCATTCAGTAAACTGAATGGTGACTGATTGGTGACTGATTTACTACGGAATGGTCCCTGACAAGGTACTTTTCCATCAGCAGTCCGTTACAATTCAGTGACCATTCAGTCAACTGAATGGCAGAAACCATTCAGTGACCATTCAGTTACCTTTCAGTGACAATTCAATTAATTTTCAGTGACCATTCAGTTACCTTTCAGTGACAATTCAATTAATTTTCAGTGACCATTCAGTTACCTTTCAGTGACCATTAAGTTACCTTTCAGTGACCATTCAGTTACTTTTCAGTGACCATTCAGTTACCTTTCAGTGACCATTAAGTTACCTTTCAGTGACCATTAAGTTACCTTTCAGTGACCATTAAGTTACCTTTCATCGACCATTCAGTTACATTTTAGTGGTCATTCAGTTACCTTTCAGTGACCATTAAGTTACCTTTCAGTGACCATTCAGTTACTTTTCAGTGACCATTCAGTTACCTTTCAGTGACCATTAAGTTACCTTTCAGTGACCATTAAGTTACCTTTCAGTGACCATTAAGTTACCTTTCATCGACCATTCAGTTACATTTTAGTGGTCATTCAGTTACCTTTCAGTGACCATTAAGTTACCTTTCAGCGACCATTCAATTACATTTCAGTGACCATTCAGTTACTTTTCAGTGGTCATTCAGTGACCATTAAGTTACATTTCAATGACCATTATGTTATTTTTCAGTGACGATTCAGTCACTTTTCAGTAATCATTCAGTCATCTTTAAGAAACAATTCATTGATAATTCCGTCATCTTTAAATAACCAGTTTGTCACCTTTATGTAACTATTAAGTAACCTTTTTCTGATCATTCAGTCATCTTTAAATATCCACTCTATCACCTTGAAATAACCATTCATTGATGGTTCAGTTTTTCTGTCATTTACGGTTCATTTCTACTTTGGTGACCATTTAATTATGTCCCAGTATTCATCGTATTCCATCATTGTCATTCAATCACCTTAATTATTGATCAGTGACAATGCAGATTAACAGTATTTATGCCTTTGTATTCAACTTTTTTCAACGCAAGTCATTGATTTCATTAGAATTTAGTGTTTCCTTTTTCCGCTTATTCTTGTGGTAATAATCATACTCTGTATTTATAGCGTTTATTGCAAACAATTGCAAATGCTTCCAAATTCATATATAAACAATAAGCATCATTAATAATTTATTGAAATTTATATAAAAAGGTTAGGCCACACCAATACAATTTCTTGTTCGTCAGAAGTTTAGTGAAAAAGGACACAAGAGGGCAGATTGAATAATAAAATTTAAAATTTTTCAATTTGGTAGCGAAAATTTTTAGGTATTAATAAATAAGTTTGAGCGGAAGCTTATATTTCTTCTACTTGATTCTAATTAATCAAATTAAATTAGTTCAAAATGCTAAAAATATAGCGGAGATAGAACATAAAACAGTGTAAAATTTCCTGGATGCAGGAAATTAATATTAATATTATTGTATACTTTTATTTAAACAGGAGAGCGCATGTCTGACAAAGAAGAAATTATATTGGTGTAGCCTTAAATCATGTTTACAAAACTATTTACACAACATACACATTCAATATATGTTATGGCAAAATGAATATCAAATGTATATTCTCTATTTTAAAACATGAACCATCCAATAATATTGCATAATATTTCATAAATAAACCTCGAAACTAGTTGAAGTTGTGCAAAATATTTCCTCTTTACAATCAAATCAGATTTTATGGGAAAAAAGTCACTGTTCAAGGTAAAAGTTAATAAGCTGAAAAAATTTATATTTAGGTAAAGTACTTTTCATAAGTTGATTACAGGAACAAAAAGGACTGAGAGAGGGTAAGGTATCTTATAAATTAAAAACAGGTTTATCAAGGATAAAATAGCTACTATTAAATAAAGAATAAATATAAGGAAAATTAAATAAGCATAATTGATACCAGTATATTTCAAAATAAATAACCATAATTGTTCATGCATTTTAGCTACTATTAAATGATAAAAGGAAATATAAAAACAAAAGCAGTAAGCAACAAAAATGTGTTAAATAAATATCCATCGAGAACAAGGGCCATCTTTCTACGTTGTGTTTAAAGACTATGAAAATTTAACACATTTTGCACAAATTCCTTAACAAAATACTGAAAAGATATCATAAGAAAATACCTACTTTAAACAATTTTTTAATTTAAAATTTTTAAAATTTAGATCAGTCTGTCTTCAAAAACAACTTATAAAAAATTGGCTTTACAAATAAAATAAATACTTATGAAAACATTTATAATTTACATTTTCACTTTCACACTCTAATCACTATTTTCATACTCCCTTCGAATGAACTTTGGGCAGTCCTCTGGTGCTGTCCGTTTTGATGGAATGGTAAGGATCCTACGACTCCTCAACTGCCTCCTGTGCTGAGGGCTCAGGTTTTCTTTGTGTTTGGCTCCAGTTTGTCTTAAAAATCTGTTTCTGTCATGCCAGGCGCCGGACAATGACTCCTCGGACGACAAATACTCGGGTGTCATCACTTTGGCAATCTTTCCCTAGCTACACCCTCTAGAGCTTCTTCTTTCACAGATCTCAAAATCTGCTGAAGTCTTGCAGCTCTCTGACAAAAAAATTAAAACATGAGTAAAGAGGCGCATTCTATAATATTCTGTAATATTATAAATATACTACATTTAGCTGTGTATTTTATTTTTGGCAGAATGTGGCTTCCACTAAATCAGGTACATCGCTAAATGCCATGCATATCTGTATAAAAATAGTCACATTCAGGAATACGCTAATTAAAATATGCACCAACTTGTTTAAAAACTAATTTCTGCCAAATATAATAAACGCCATATAATATGCTTACAGTAATATGAGTTACATAAAATATTATATAAATGTACCAACTATTACAAGTTAAAAATTCTGTTCATATGGTACCACATGTTTCTAAAATGAGGATGAACTTGTTAGTGACGGGGTTTTGAAATCTGCAGGTATTTCAAATTTAAATGTGTAATTTTAGGGAAGCAATTATTTGCTTTTCTGCTACATGTAATGTTAACACACACTGACTTTTTCTCCTTAGGGAAGCACTTCAGGGAAGAGTTCTGGTCTTGTGATGTCATAAAGAGTTTTTCCTCTCACAAGTAATGCCATTAGATTCTATACTAAATAGTATACTCAGTATACTATCTCTTACATGGCAGCCAGATCAACAATGTTAGCTTTAAAATATTAATGTTTTATATTTATCACGTAGGTTGCAATTAATTAAATCCTTAAGAATTACACAAAATGTACATACTTCCCGTCTCCTGCTTTGCCTTCGGCTCCTCTTCGCATGATCTTTATTTTTTCCACTTTTTTTCTTTCTGGCTTGGTTCCTTAGAGATTTGTATTATGTTTTGATGCTCCTGAAAAATACTGGTACTTATTTAATGCAAGACATTTTTAAAGATTTGTTTGAAATAACTGATGCAAACAAAGAAGGATAGGGTCTTAATAAGTAAGACATATAATATGACTTAATTTCTTATAAGTTTCAAATCCCTGTTAATTGAAAATACAAAGGAATTCAGTGATAATTCTTAAATTGTTGTTATTATGGTGACTTAACAATGTAAATTTAATTCGTTAAGTAATTGAAAGATAACTTTCAGTTTCAACCAAAAGGTCGCGGTTTTTTCTGTGTATGTTGTTTTCAGTTGTTAGCCGGGGAAATAACAGTGTAAGTATCTGTGCAAATACCAAAACACTCTTGCTATATTAAGGCGCATTTGATTTACTTATGATTTTTTTTTCATTTTGTATTGCAGTCTTTTACCAATTAGATTAAATTGGTTAACTGTCATCTTATTTGGCATCCTACGGATCAACAGTATTAGTGGCAGTACAGTAAAAGAACTATCCCTACAGATACTGGACTTTGTCAAGATGTCTTTTAGATCCACAGAAAAAGGATTTGGTCTTACCAGATACTGAAGGAAGAAAAACAAGAAAAAGGACACCAACAAAAAAGGAGAGATACTATTTCCAGAAAATCAAAGGAAGCAAGTACAAGAGACTTCAAAGACTAAGGGATGAGATAAAAACTTGCTGCACTTTGTAACTTCAGGAAAAATGAAAAGTGTAAACAATGTCGAGTCTAGTGATAAAATTTTTTCGAGAAACATCGTTTGTATACAATTCTTTCCTTTGAGCTTTCTGAATATATGTTACGACACGCGACTATATGTTCCGTGTTTAATTGTAACCACCAAGGGTTAAAGCAAACGTAAAAAAATGTCCAGGTTTTTAGTAGATGCTACGTTGGCGAGAAGTTTAGAAAAACTCTGTAGGTAAAATCCATTTACATGTACTTGCATTCCAAGCGGAATATACGACGGGGTTTGGGGTAAATGTATGCCCATGATATTTGTACACATGTACATGATAACTTGCTTTCTATACTTTTTTTATCGATCATACATGCAGTTTAGGCTAAAGACAGGCATGTAAATGCTGCGTTTGACCGAATTTGCACTTGCCATTTCAAGAACGGCGTTAAAGACAACAGTCCTGCCCGTTTTTCACGGAGTTCGGTTTTTGATTTTGAAGATCCTAATAGAATATCTAGGTACATTTTTTTTAAATACTTATGTTTAATAGTTCGCAAACATAATTATTAAAAAAATATATTCGAAATATCTACTTTTTTCACGGAGAACCGTAAAAGCAGTGACAGATGTGTTTGACCACCTCGGATGTGAATGACTGTGCCCCTCAACTCCCAGCACTCTCTGACCATTAACAACAACTTACTACGTTGGAGCGAATGATCGAGGAACGTAAGGTTTTGTTTTTTTTAACAAAATTAATAAAATGTATCAAAAAATTATTGTAAATTGTATGTGTCTGACTTTACGTTCATTTTCTAGAACCTAAAATGCAAGTTACGGAACTTGCAAGCCAGAATCAGGTAGTGTAGTTGAAAAGACCCTTTACCTTAGAAGATATAATTCATGTACACAAAAGATCAGTTTTCATTTTCTCCTCAAAACGCATTTTGTTATTCTTTTTTCTTAAGGATTCTTCTCGGGAATGCATTGGGTTGTCATCCGAAGGTATCATAATTCTACCACGTGTGATTTAGACAAATTTGCATAAGCCCCGTCCCTTATTAATGAGGTTTTACGAGATACGGTATTTCGGTAATTAGCAAATATCTACCAAAATGAATATGATAAATTATTAGGTTTCGCTTGGTTCAAGAAAAGTGTACTGAAAAAAAACTCATCAACTATTATTTATATTTCTCTAAATCACATCTTCAGAAGGTGATTATCATATATACAAAATTTCTGACTGTTCCATGCAGAAGTAAAACATTTTATAGGGGGGACAAAGTAGCACCTACAGACAGACGGACAGACAGACAGACGGACAGGGTAAAACCAATATACCCCCTAAACTTCGTTTGCGGGGTATAATAAGTCAACATTTAACAAGAAGTTGGAATCCAGTTGGTACAAAAATATATTCTACGATATGTCATGCCTTAAGAAATAGTATGTTAAAATTTCATGCATCTGCATAAAATAGTTGCTAAAAAATGTGTTTGAATATTAACATTTTTTACCCATCATGTCTAAATTACCAAAAACATTTTTAAATCTTTAATTTCAGAAATCCACCAACGACTTATTGTTCGTGCTGGAGGAAGAGGAGGAGAGGAAGTTCCTGTCCAGGACTGGACATGAATTCTCACGGTTCCTACCTACGCTCCAGAACCTACAAATGGGAGAAAGATGGTCATATCTACCGAGAACAAGTTCAGTAAGGTTCCAGACGAAGTCTTTAACACTGCTGCGGACTCTTTTTTGCGACAAAGTTTAACTTCACGATGAGAAAAAGAAACATTGTAAGTACCATTAATTACAAATTTAGTGGTAACGTTTAACGATCACATTTACAATTAAATCAAAAAGATTTGTACAAATCAAGAGCTTAAAGAAAAGGCCCATGGGCAACATCCTCAGGTCATAAGCAATCATTGTGTGAAGTAAGAATTTCCAATGTTTCTCTTTAAGTACGATATGGACCAGATACGAAGTTATGCACTTTAAATGATATTATTAATTTCCTTATGATGATAAAAACTTTTGTGTTACATGAAAAAGTTTTAAAATAGCCCCAAAACCACTGCCTATTTTACAGATTATTTTGCATAAGACATTTCACAAAGTTGCATCTAAAGACAGACGGACAGAGTGAAACCAATATACCCCTATAAACTTCGTTTGCGGGGTTATAATAAGTCAACATTTAACAAGACGTTGGAATCCGATTGGTACAAAAATAAATCCTATAATATGTCCTGCCTAAACAAATAGTATGTTAAAATTTCAAGAATCTGCAATAAATAGTTGCTGAAAAATTTGTTTGAAAATTTACATTTTTTACCCTAACATGTCCAATTTACCAAAAACGTATTCAGTTCTCTTATTTCAGAAATCCACCTACGACTTTTTTGTTGTGCTGGAGGAAGGGGAGGAGAAGAGTTCCTGTTGAGGACTGGACAGGAATTCTCCCGTTTTCTAACAACGCTCCTCAACCTCAAAAACGGTAGTAAGATGATAATATCCACTGAGAACAAGTTCTCTAAGCTTCCGGGTGAAGTGCTTAAGACTGCTGCAGACTCGTTTTATGCAACACAGTTCAACTTCACAATGAGACGAGGAACCATTGTAAGTACCATCAACTACAAATTAAGTAATAACTTTTAACAATTATAAACAATCATATTTACAATTAATTCAAAAAGACTTGTACAAAGATTAAACTCCCAACGTTAAATTCAACTTTCCTATTCCATCTTGTAGTTGTGATGATTGGCGGAAACACCACCTAATTTGGAAGCACTTTTGTGCAATGTTTAGACATACTCCGGGGAAGTGGGAGCAGCTTAGTACAGGAATAACCCTTTTATCATCCTTTATGATGATGTACTTCACCATTTCTGTTCTCCAAGAAGTAACTAAAAGAAAAAGCGAACCCTTTCAAGGATCTGAGTCTTCTATGAAGGGAAACCAACCTTTGCATGTGCCATCTAAATCAAGAATGTCTAAATTGAGATAAAAAATCTTAGGCATTTGTGAAGTTATAAAATCACGTTTATAGCTGTTTAATATGAAGTTCGCCTAGAAGAGTTTTTCAAGAAGCTTCAAAATACAGCAAAGACTCTCAAAGACGTTTCTTGTGAGAGAAATGAGTTTCTGGTTGATGAAGAGAAGAACATGACCCACATAGGCATCTCAAAAGCCAGGAGATTATTTTTTTCTAAGAAAAGAAGAAAAGGTACAGGTAGACATGGTTTAGCAGCTGACATGTTAAAGACTTATTACATGTAACATTATTTAGGTTCTTTCCAAAAATTACAGAATTATTTTTAAGCAGCTTAATATGATGAAGTAATTTATTTCAGTTTAACCATTCATCATAAGTGTTTAAATATGCTGATTTTGATTTATTTATTTGACAAGTTGAACAATCATATTCAATACATTGTATAAATATATATATAGTTATGATGAGAAAACTTTGATTTATTGACATTCATTGGTTTTTTTTAATTTTAATTCAACATAAATTACCGGTACATTATACTGTATTGGCCATGTCTTTGAATGAGTTCAATGATGACAGGAACAGCTCAGTTTTTCAAGATGGGTCCGTCTCTTGTTTTGTTGTTGTTCTTTCTTTTGTTGTCGTATCTTTTTCTCAGCATCCCGGTTTTCTGTTGACAGTTTAAAAATTGCAGATTAAAATCAGTGACAGGAATTCAAGGCTATATACTAAAAAAAAATGATGCCCTAACAATTATAATTTAATTGTAAGGGGGAATTCATTTACATATATTTACATTCAGTGTATATTTCCCATACTGTTTGAATTCGAAATCTGCGACGTTCAATTTTCTATGAATACACCTTTGCTAACTTATGCGCCATTTGCACATATACAAATGTCTTCACATGTTTTAAGTATATTTATTTTCTTATTTATGTGTGACCAGATGATGATATGGTGTGCACAAATTCAAATAAAATTTGTTAAGTATTTTAAGTAGCCGAGGTTTACAATTTTCGATTTGCCGTAACCCTAAAGATATGACCGGAACTGTGACTACAACGAGCTAGATTGTCTGATAATTGAATTGTACTAATATTTAACGCTGATTGTTCTCATACATAAAAAGCTAATTATTATTATGATTATAATTATTATTATAATAACTATTATTATCTATGTAATGGAAAACAATTCATTTTTTTAATTACAGCTTTCATAATGGAGAAATATCCAGGTACATTGATAACAGACATCAACTAAGTCCTTGCTGATGTTATCGAGCCGTCTGCAGCTGGAATGTCTCATCAAATATAAACAAGTCCTGCAGCATGATTTGAACTAAATTTGACACGTGACAATTATAATTTTATCATAAGATCATTGGACAGTGTAAACAAAAAATTTAAATGCGATTTTTAATTCATTTTACACAAACTCAGGATCCATTTATGTTTTTATGTAAATTAGATTAAACATGTTTTTATGTATTTTTCGTACTTAATAATTACTTTCCATATCTGGAATATTGTGAGACTTTATATTGTACTTTTCATTTGGAAGCAATTTGGAAATCAATTGGAGGCCGATTTGGAAATCATATGGATGTGACTTGGAAGTAATTCGGAAGACACTTGGAAGTTTGTTTTAAGAATGTGCTTAGTTCTTTAATATTCGAAACTTATTCGGAAACATTCAGAATAGTGTTCCAATACACCGAATTGTAACTCAGAAATTCCAAATTATGATTTCCAAATAATTGTAAGGAAATTCCAAGTTTGACTTGGAGCATCTACACACGGGATGTTCGATAGCATTGAATGTTTTACTTTATGATTCCATTATGTTACAAAATATTTGCTTTTTTAATTTCTGTGTAACCCATATGTTACATGTAATTATTCTTTTCTATATTTCTTGGATATATTAAATTGTTTTGAGTTGAAAATGGTAGTTACCATCACAATTGTACATAAAGTTTGACCCGCTGCTACATGTATCACGCCATACTCGATGCAGCTTATTTCAGGCTCAAACCAGTGTTGAATCTAGAAAACTGTGTACGACTCATTCCAGAACTTTGTAGACGGTAAGAGTTAACTTGTGCATATAAATGTGCCTTGGGGCAGTTTTTGGGAGTTGATTTAATCAACTCTCCTATGCAGTTACTCGGACAAACCGAAAGTGATACAGTGTTTGGACCTAAGCACAAATCAATCCACCGCTGACAACATATAGGTCTAATTGATCAATTCGATGTAATGAGTTATAAAGCATTGTTTTTCAAGGAAACTTATTTATAGATTCCTTGTAAAAAGTCAGATTTTAAATGGTACGGATAATTTAGATATTTTTCAAAGCGTACATTTTATGTATTCCTACGCTAGAGTCCAATATAGTCTCGTTCAGCCAGACGCTCGGCTGTCTCCGTAAATCTCCGACAAGCAGAGAGTCTCTGTTGCTTGTCGGAGATTAACGGAGACAGCTGAGAGTCTGGTTAAACGGGACTAGAGTTCAATTTTGCTTGGGTCCATACAATTTCTCATAACTATTTCGATTACTGATACGTATAGTTTGATGGAATAATTCTTTGAATATTACACCACATGATTCATTTTGGGTTTTCACGCAATTCCTGTGCGAGAATTCATATTTAAAAAAATGTGCGTAATTCAAATACATATATTGAACAACTTGCCATGCAAAATAACATATCGTTGATTTTATCATAAATAAAAATCGATAAAATCAACTCCCCTCAGTACTGCAGTACTTTGATTTACCTTATAAATGGTATTTACGTCCATTAATGATCATTTTGTCGTCAGTCGGGAAGCAATGTTTGACGTTTTTATCAAGATGATTGGAAAGTTTGTTAGTCACATAGGCAATGGAATAATTTTTTAATAGGTTCGGCAGTATTTAAAATTTTTTCAGAGAATTGAAAATTTAAAAACTGTCCAAATGTAAAACCTTTGAGTACCAATGGGTATCTACTTATTCCATGACGTTTATCTCTCATGGATGTATTTACTATATAAGTCATGATATTTTATATTGTTTTTACAAAAATAGTGCTTTTTAAAGCTTTAGAAAATCCGAATTACTATAAAACAAGATTTGCAAAGTTTATATGTTTAATTGGTGTGTATGTAAGTACATACCCCCAAGGCCCATTGTTATTTTACTGTCTAAGCGCATTTCTTTATGCTAGTAAAGGAAGGACGACGAGCGATACAGCGGTAACTGGCAAGAATATCTTATCTTGGTCGTAAGGCACCAAAATGATTCTGTAACACAGCACAAAGAAAACAGAGTTCTCATGCACAGAAGTTTAATATGGTTATAAAATAAATAATCAAAATAATAATATTTCATATTAGTAGTTTAGATCTATTTTCACACTCCTCCAATGATGGTTCATTATTAATCAATTGTCCTTTGAATCAAAGAAAATGGTAAGAGAATTAAAGTCACTGTCCAATTGCGGGGTAAGCCGGGGGTCTTTGCACATGAGAACCTTCCTCACTGGTGGTGTGTTGAGGACTGACTCTTCTTGACCAAGTATGGGTATTAAATGCGTCCGAGGAAACAATGGGCATACTGTACACACCTCAGACTTATACGCCCGGTTTAGATTCCCACCATTTTAAACTTACACACACTTTAAACCATGCACAGATTGAACACCACTCTTCATTCTTTGGAGTTAAACATTTGTAATAGTAACATTAATGGGATGATGATGATTTTTAAGACACGACATCTGATTTTACCTAACACTATATTTTTTTAGTAAAACATTAGTAAAACTAGATCCCCAAGCTTCTTAAAAGCAGGACGAAATTCTTCTCCCCTACAAAGATGAGTATAATTTACAAAAATGATGTCCTTTAAATTACCAGGACATGTAATTTTAAATACAAATATTACAGTAAATTAAATATGTATAAAATTTCAATAATTTATGCTTATTTCTTTATGAATTAAAAGCCTGCATTCAGCCTGCAGATCTAATAAAACTGCCGACTGTTACAGAGACAGGAAGAGTGTACTATACTGCATTTACACAGTAAATATGCAAATGGAGAGCACTGTTGCTGACAGGCTAATAAAAATTCTGATACCTTACTTTGCTCATTGTTTTAGTGACAAACAATTCAACTTTGCGGGGCCACTAGGCGATCAGCCCACTTTGCACCAGCTTTCATTAAAATGCCTAGGGAGGGAATCGAACCCTCGTACAAAGTTGAATTGCAATTAAACAAAACACAGTATCAATGATGATTAAGGTTTAACTAAGTGCGCACCTGTGATATTCAAGTAGCTCTGAGTAGTATATACCTATCAAATAGTTATCAACATGGTAAAACAAAAAGTTTTCATTTCAATAAATTTACCATTCTGAAATCATGTACACTTCGTCAATTACTACTGCACACACAGTATCCTGATACAGTTTTGATCTCAGCAGTTTGGCAAATCTAGTTTTAAATAATGCCTCTGGATAGGAGTATATCAGGTTAAGCTCTCCTCTCATTAATGTTCAAATGGTACATCAGTTTCAATGGTACAATGTTCAATGGTGTGATCTTCAAAATCTTCATCACCTGCATCTTTCTCATCAAAAGCAATCCCATGTGTACCTGCATGATATTGCTTTATTATAGTTATTTAAAAAATCACTTAAAGTAAAGAAATTGTTATTGAACACAATAACCTTTATAAAGGCTTTTACTGGTTTGGTACATGCATATGAAATTAAAAGGCCAAAATTTACAAAACATACCGGTGATGCTATTTGTGCATGCATTTATCCCTGCCTTTCGAAGAGAAAGCACTTGATCTTGCATTATAGAATTCAGCGGACAAACAACTAACACAATCATCGGTTTGTCTCTCTGATACAGGCGCTGTGCAAACCACGGTTACATGTGGAAAATAATACTCTTTCCGTAACCTGTCGGCAAAACCGATATACAGTCATTTCCTTCGTATAATGCTTTTAAAGTATCTAACTGTTTATCTTTCAGTTTCAAAGATTTGTCCACTAAAATGGGACAATTCTGAACTGCATAATCTAAACACTCATCAAAAGACGCCATTTTGAAAACTAATTTCTATAGCGTCAGATTTACCGATTGAGTAAATAGGCGACCGCATCGCAAATGCCCGGCGTAGTGGGATATCAAGTTCTATCATACAGCCGAGGTTTGCTGTAGGTTACGGAATCGGCCGAGGTTTGCCGAATGACCATCAGCTTCCAAATCTACATCCTGTCATAAAAGAAAAAATAGGTACCGTTGATTATATCTGTCATCTTCGTTTGATTAAAGTAAATGACTTTTCTCCCCAAACCATTATGGCAATAAACTAGCTGAGACAAGTAACAGTCTTGAACCTGCAAACGTAGGATAAGAATATTTTTAAAAGGTTGTCAATTTGTCAAAAATCTTAATTAAAAAAGAAAATATATTTATATTTAAGATCAGGCAATCATTATAAAAATATTTCTTTAGAAGGTTTTTTGAAGGTTTCTAGACCAAGGAGCAAGGCAGGTTGTTGTTGTTTTTCAAAATTTGAAGTTTAACTATTACTAGAATAAGGTAAACAAATTGTGCATATATAATATTTTATCCGTGAGGCGTATTTCAATGAGATTGAAGGCAATTCCAAACAAACAATTATTCTATTTTTGCTTTAAATTAATTGTTTCCTCAGTGTCCATATCTGGGCTATTCTTACCCTGTCTGTAAGGCATTCATTATCTCTCAAAGAACGAATGTCTTCATCCATTTCTAATTTGCCGCATACTTTGACAACAGGAATGTAAAAATCTTTATTCATTGACCACAACAGCTGTACAGAATAGTCTTTTTTTAAACAAAGGATAAAAGAAAAATACATTTACATTTTACAGAAAACTATATTTATTCTTGATATTCTGTGACATTGTAACAACGGTAAAGTCCCATTAAACATTAAGCGGCACACACTAAAGACACCTCTGAACCACCCTAAAACTGTTCATATTAACATGTCAACCTAGATTTCAAATATCAGGATATGAATTAACAAGATGTACATGTTTGTTTCAATAACTAAATATGCATGACTGGATCATTTATATTGTTTCAGTGACAACCTAGATTCAAATATCATGATATACTTGTATATGACTACTATTAAAGTATTAATTAATTTCTCTAAAACTTTGATTTACAAAATGTGTGAAAATATATTAAAACAATAATATTTGATAAAGGTTATGTAATTATAAAATCATATTTAATGATTCTACAGAGTCAAGTTAATACACAAAATCACTTCATCAATCTTCATACATATAGTTTACTTTGACAAGGATATATATTTCCACACATTGAAAAAAATATTATAAACAAAATGCAAGTGAAGAAAATATTAGAAAATAAAGATTTTTGTAAGTTTACCTAATTTCACTTTGTAAGTAAAGTCATCTTAATAATAAGAATATCCTAGTACTATATATAATGATGTAAGACAAAGAATGTCAAAAGGCCATTTCTACTGAGATTTTGAAAAATTAAAGACACTCATCTTAATAAACATGCACAAATTCACATCTAGTAATATTCATATTTCTAAACTTTCAGAGAACTTTTCTATTCCTGCAAACAGTCTCAAACTTTGGTAATTTTACCCATAGTTGAGGGTTAGGGTTAGGTTAAGAAAAAAATAAAACATAACTGAAGTCAGTTCGTTGACTGGATATAAAATGATTAATGTATTAAACATCAAAGCCAATAACAGATACATAATACATGTTAACATTATTTCACTGGATTTCGTTTTGGAATTTCCTTGCCTGATATGAGACACTGTGCACAAACTGGAAGGACAACCTTGTACTTCTTCAACATCTCTTGAGATTTTTCTGAAGGTAATGTGCAATGAGCGCATACATCAACACGTCCAACTGTGGAAGAATAGTAAGGAAATTCAATTGGAGACTGGCAGGACATCTGGAGCCTTACAAAGACTTTTCCTTGGAGAATGTCACCTAGAACAAAGAAAAAGTCAACAGCCCGACATATAACATATTTTGACAATAAAATACTGCTTTACAAACTATTAAAAGCACTTGCAACTTTTAGACAAGGTTTTATTAAATCCTTTGCATTCATAGTAATCACATCATATTTCAATCATACCATTAGGTGTTATCAATGATCCACAAGTATAATCAATATTTTCCAAAGTGTGTTTCAGAGACCTCTCCTCTCTTGTAGTTAACTTTGATTTGGCATAGATGCATCTGGATTTCATGCACTCTGTACATGTCGCTGTGCCCCTGACATTATTCTCCTGTAAAAGTAGAAGTTTTGCTATTTCTACCCTTTCAATGAGACCAGAAGTGGCTCTATAATGAGTCTCGTGCACTATGCTTGTGTGTCCTAAATGATTACACAACCATTTCAGCCGATGCTTCTTTCAAACCAATAACCTACCAAAAAATGGTGCGTCAAAAGAACAGTTGCGAATCATTTGTTTTGTGCTTTCCCATGTTAATATTTAAAATGAAAAGATCTAAAGTGTTTGCATTACATCATAAATCTTCCGAAATATATGGACGAAAATGTGTACAATACAGTACAATGTGCATCTCATTATAACTGGATCCTAAAGCCAAATTTTGGGACAGAAAACAAAAAAATTAATTTATTGAAAATTAGAGTAAATCAAATTTTAAAAAACAACAATTGTGTAACACTTTAGTAATTAATGACAAACTTTGTTCTTATAGGAAGATGATTTCAAATACTTTTTGTTTGTTAAAAATGATTACAATACAAAGAAACAAAATTATATTTATCTCACTTAAACATTTAATTTTTTTTATACTTTAAATGTATTATATTTAGCGTGTACGATATTCGGAGGAATATGATTTTTCAACAAGTTAGCGTGGATTTGATTTAGCACAGTCTGAATGTACCTGTTTATCTACTTATATATTTTATATCTGGCGATGTATTTGATTTAGTGGACGCCGTTTTTCGCCCAAAAAAGCTAGAATAGAATACACAGTCAAATGTAATACGTTTACAGTATTAAACCAACATTTTCATAAATGATTTTGTGCAACCACAGGCTATCTCTGAACAAAGTTGCGTTGCATAGACAAACAAGAGGCCAGTTAGCCTTAACGCTCACCTGAGTAGCATATAACCCATGTACAAACTTGTCGAGGAGTCTCATATATGCATTTAATTAATAAGGTTTCATTCTGGAGTAGAAGAATTATAACTTGGTAATGACGACCACCTCCTTGCCTGAAATCTTTCAAAAAGAACTATGAAACCTATCATTTTGGCGAAAAACTTAATGATCTGGTCTACAAAATCATGAATTCAGTTTTCCTTTCAGGTGTGTGGGAGTAAAGAAGATAATTTTTAACATTATATGCATTAACACCTATACATCTATTTTAGCCCTGCCCTAGAGTCAAAACCTATATTCCAGGGGACATGAATAATTACAATTTCAGTAGAGGACTTCCTGGTAAACATAATTATAAGTCAGTTTTTCATAGAGATGTGGGAGAATAGAGAAGAAAATTTTTAAACATAATATGCATTAACACTATATTGCCATGTTGCCCCCCCCCCCCCCCCTCCCACTTCATGTCCTGAACCCCTGACCTAGGGGCCATGAATTTCACAATTTAGTTAGAGGAGTGAGTTGACATCATAACCATGTGTTCAGTTTGTTTTTTGCCCACATGTGTTGGAGTAGAGACGAATATTTTTTTAAGATTTAAAACATTTTTACAATATGGCCATATTGGCCCAACCCTAAATCCTGAACTCCTGACCCAGAGGTCATGAATTTCACAATTTTGGTAGAGTGCCTTATGGACATCATAACCAGGCATTTAGTCTTTAACCCTTTGTGTTGAGTTTGATAAAAAAAAAATCGGAACTTCGTCTCTGTAACCTCAAATAAAATAAAAACGATCGAGTGTTTTGCTTGTGAATGAATAAAATTAGAGATAATAAATGATTTTTGTTTAAATATGAAGATATAAGCCTAATTTTTTAAAGGATATACGTTAAAAGTTGGGATTAGGAAAATTCCGCGCCATTGTTAATCTTGAAAACAATCGGTCAATCTTAACTTGTATCGGAGAAAACAAATTCAATAACATATATAATTAAGAGAAGATATTATTTTGATAAAAATGTAAAAGATTAATTTAGTTAATGTACAATAAAAACTAGAGGTACTGTGAGATATCCCCCGCTAAGATAAAAATCATAATGCGTGTATTTTTCCACATATAGAAAATATTGGATGAATCTATTTCACCGTCCATTTTCTATAAATAACAACTGCTCTATTATTTTTAAAACTGTTTGTTGGTCATACAATGTGAGCAATATTTGTAAGAAGTAAGAACATTAAATGCTTCTCCATAAGAAAGATAATGACCGGACACAAATTTTGCACTATTTCTGCCAGTGACTTTGACCTTTCTCCAAATGACTTTTGGTCAAGGTCATGACACACCCTTTCGTCAAAAGAAATATTGGTGTGAAGTGAGAATATTTAATGCTTCTCCATAAGAAAGAAAAGATCGGACTCAAATTTTGCACTATTTTTTCCAACAACCTTGACCTTGCCCAAATGACCTTTGACCTTGGTCATGACACACCCTTAGGTCATAAGCAATTTTTGTGTAAATTAAGAACTTCCAATGTTTCTCCATAATAAAGATATGGACCGGACACACATTTTTGCACTTTTTCTGCCCTTGACCTTGCCCGAATGACCTTGGGTCAAGGTCATGACCCACCCATAGATCATAAGCAATCTTTGTGTGAAGTAAGAACTTCCAATAACAATCCGTAAGAAAGATATGGAATGGACACGAGCTTTCGTATTTTTTCTGCCAGTGACCTTCACCTTGCTTCAATGACCTTGGGTCAAGGTCATGACACACCCTTAGGTCAAAAGCTTTCTTTGTGTGAAGTAAAAACTTCCAATGTTTCTCCATAAGAAAGATATGGACCGGACACGATTGCACAGACAGACGGACGGACAGACGGACAAGGTGATTCCTATATACCCCCCCCCCCCCCAAAAAACTTCGTGTTTTTTTTTTTGGGGGGGGGGGGGTATAAAAAGAAGAAAAGCAAAAACATGGACCTTCCTAACATTGAACTTAACCTTGCGTATTTCTTCCGGTGAAAACGAAAGCTGCTGGTTTTTCTATCGTTTATCAGTGTTCATTCCCAATATCCTCGCTAAAAAGATAATTTCCAAGTGGATTATTGTTTTGGAATACTGTGTGTACATGTGATTGTTTCATTTTACTGTAAGTATGACATGTGCCTTCAGGATAATCATAAACATTATCGCGCGAGACATCAGGGAGAAAACTCAATTTATTTACATGTTACCAATATTTTAAAATAAAGGTTTAATTAGAACTCCCTGATCTCTTTCATTATTTGTTGTACTATTTTAATTGAAAAGCTGTTATTTATGACAATATTTGTTAAATTTAGTATGAATACAGCAAAAATGTTGAAAGTGTTGCTAATCTAATGTTGCTATGCATACGTAAATACTTATCTTCTGAACGTGCTGAGCAGAAGATCATTTAATTAACTTAAATAACAAGGAATTTCGATTTTGAAGACTTTTTGAATGAGTTTGCAGCAGATGAGGACAGTGATTTTGAATTTGAGGGTTTTGATGTAGATGACATTACAGTGAGTAGGCCAACAGAAAACTTTATAGATGCAGACAATTGGGTAGCAGGAGACAGGGAGCCCCCATCCCTTGACTATACAGAAACTCCTGGATTGAAACAAACAATTCACAACACAGGATCATCTCAACAATATGATGAGCTATTTTTAATGACGATGATTTTGAATTTCTTACGCAACAGACAAATCTGTATGCACAACAGTTCTTGAAATCTGCTCAATTGTAACCATGCATTTTGTTTCATGAAATGCATGAAACAAATCCCTCAGAAATGAAGCAATTTATGTCACTCCTCATGCTGATGGGACTTGTCCATCAGCTAGACATCAGGAAGTACTGGACAACCGATCCGCTGACTACAACATCATATTTTCCAAGCGTCATGCCAAGGGACAGGTTTGTGTCATTGATGACTTTCTTGCATATAAATGACAATTCAGAATGTGTGCCACGTGGAAAAGAGGGCTATGATCCTATCCTTAAACTTGGTCCCTTGTATCAAAAGATTTTGGACAGGTAAAAGAATGTTTTGCATGTAAAAAGTCTGATGATACAAAACCTTATTTATTATACCAACCAGAAATGAAATTTGGGATGTTTAAGAATCACCTTGTCTATCTGTCTCCATATTTGTCCAGACCAGTTCTTTATTTTGTCAAAAATTTCTGCTACCACTATTATTTGTATAATAATTGGGTCATTCTATACAGAGATGCCCAAACAAATACCTGAATTCTGGATTTTAATAAATGTGTAAATGTGGATAATTTCTATGTTTCTAATGTTTTTAAAAATAGTGCGACAAGTTATTATTATCAGCAGTAAAGTTCTTGGTGATAAAACTCAATTAATTAGCACTTAAAACGTGTTATTCACTGATGAATGTCATTCCCATAACAAGAATCATTTTTCATTATATTCAGTCAAATGATCCATATCAATATATATATCATACATTCCAAATGAAATAAAATGATGCAATTAAAACCGACGTAAAAAAAATTGTGAATCGTTTAGTTTGTTTTAGAGTAATTGCAGAAACAACGCCATGTTTATTAATAAGGCAGCACTATCTGTTTAAAATATAAGGATAGCACATCTGTGGTATAGGGATACATGTACCTTGGAAGTTCTTTTAAAGAATAAATGTATTTTGTGTTTTAATGATTGTAGTTTCCTTTATTATATTTTACAAACGGTTTACAACAATGTGTAGTTTATGCATTTAGAAGTCCGAGCATCGAGTCCGAATGCCTCGATCGGAGAGCAGCCGATTGTAACTTTCTCAACCGGTACCCCAGTGGCAGTAGAGGAGCGATCGAAACTAATATGGCGACCAAATGTTTTTTTTTATGAATTCATGTCAGCTTTAAAGTGTGGAACCCCAATCATACGGAGGGGCAAATGTTAGCAGCTTGCAAATTCCAAGAATTAAAGACCAACTGTTAGATTTTTTGAATGAATCTAAACTACAATCTAGTATTTGCCAGTGTATATTAAAGCTGAACACCGCTCGTATATAGGCACCGTCACACAGGTACCTGGTATATAAACCCTTCGATTTCGTTACACCCGATTGCACATCTGAAACTCGTGGCCGACGTGTAGTGTTCCTTTCGTTGTCTTTGGATTTTTATGCATTTAATTGTTATTTATGTGCATATTATGTCTGTAAATAATGCAATGACCAGTTCATTTGATGTTAGTACTCTCCTGGTTTGAAAAAAGTGCGTAAAACTTGACAATTTCATCGCGACCGAGTAACATGGCGAGGCAAGATGTACGTCCACACAGGTGAGACCTCTACAGCGATATACTTTGAACTTTTAAGAGGTCTATGGCTTATATAGGGGTGTAGGAAGAGCGGTGCTGAAAGAGAAATATGGCGGACAGTGCCTATTTACGAGCGGTGTTCAGCTTTAATGAATATTAGATGTATAACTAGAGCCGAGCTCGTTGCAAGCAACGAGGAGGTCTTCCGTTACAGATTCAAGTCAAGAAAGGAAATTTAATCAGTCCTAATAAAACCACGCCCTTCTCCTTACACTTTTCAGGGTCTGACATACATTGATAGGAGGTCACTTTTACACTTCCTTAACTTCTGACCAATCAGGGCTTTAGAAAATAAATTTGAACTTTTGAAAATAAGTTATAAATAAAAGTAACCCCCAGACTACATAGTATTTGAGTTAATCTTACAGTAAAAAAAATAAAGGCATGTCTGTGATAAGTTGGAGATATCTAGATACATGTAAAAAAAGTGATGACTGCGACTATAAAACACTATTACGCACAGGGAGCTATTCCCTATAAGCAAAATGAAAGCGGGTATGCATGTATTCATGTGAGCTTTTGAATCTCATATTACGCAATACAAAACAATACTATATTACAATTAGATTGATAAAATAATGAAAAACAACTTTTCCAGCGACATCAATAGCGTAGCATGTATCGTTTATTAGTTATACAGCTAAGACTTTCCGGGCACCCAGGTCCCTTATTTAAGGGGCCAGACCCTTTTTCTGGTCTCAAATGAAAGTCCTTTAATTTAAACACTTTTGTTCTATATGCGTTTAGAAATTATTTCAAACTAAAAAAATAAAAGCAAAAACATAGATTTCAATTATATAATTCAAGCGGTACAATAGGAAAAATCTAAAATACAAAAATCAGAGGACAGCATTCGAAGTGTCAATTTTAAAGGTTTCTAACTTTGGATTATTTGCTACGGACCATTTCAGAGCGTTTGTTTGGAAACGAATGCACCTAAAAAATTTAAAAAGGGAAATAACTCGAACTCGGAAGTTACGATTTTTCATCTTTTTGTTTCTTAAAAAGTAAATATAATTTACAATACACCCTGAAAATTTGAATATCGGATGAAAAACAAAAAAAGTTATTAAGGTTTAACAAGAGGCCCATGGGGCGACATCGCTCACCTGAGCAACAATGGCTTTATATGGGTGTACAAAGGTTACTGTGCCATATGCCCTCTCGGTAGAAAAACAAAAAAAGAATACCATAAAATAAACTGTATCTATATTTGACACTTATTTTCCTACACTTAATCTTTGACATTGTACCCATATGAAATACCATTTTTACCAAAAATAAGATCCTACGCAAGATATAAAACTAAATTTTTGGTTGGGGTACAATGTTAACTCCAATTCCCTTTATTTTAGTTCTGCCCCTTCACTTTATAAAACGATCAAATTATATATGAGAATATGCATATGTATAGGTACATATTCATCTTCAACTACATTGTACTAGCTAGTTATTGTATTTTATTTTAAAAATTCCTACATGTGAAAGAAAAAAATTGTACCTCAAAGCTCTCAAATAAGGACATTGAAAAATGTGATTGGTCTTTCGCATTATAACAAATGAAAAATGTGATCATGTGATATGTTAAAGAGCTATTACATATATAATCAATGCATAGGCGTCTGAACTGGACCAACCCCCCCCCCCCCCCCCCACACACACACACACACACACAAACACACTTTTCGATTAGTCAGACATAGCCGTATTCAAAATCTTTTTCTTTTTTGCTTTTCAGGATTTCGGATAAGGTCTAGCCCCCACCCCTCTCAGTGAGCCTCAGACTGCAATGTATTGACAGGCATATCGCTCTAGTTTACTGAGGCCCATCCTTTATTTTCATCTTTATTCAAAATCAACATTAACAAAAGGCTACAAATGAAGATAATTTTCCGCTGTATTTTTTAGCCGGGCTCTGCTGAAAATCGCCAATGTTACTATAAATAGTACAAATAAACAAAAAACCAAACAGCGGCAAGGTAAAGCTTCCGCTATACCAAATAGTTACACAAAGAGCCACGTTTTGTCAAAAGTGTTGGCATTTCGTTTCTTTTTTTTTTGAATTTCGAATGAATTGTCTATCTTTTTTATTTTTCTTATTAATAACGTGCTTTTAAAACATTACTATGCATTTTGGACACATACAATGCGCATGAATTTCCATGAACTACTTTGCTGCGCCATGAAGAAACGGGGATTGAATATATAATGCTTGTTGCAAAATTCAAGGCAGTAACTGTTAAACTTTTTAACCTCTACTAGACAGACATATTTTTTGTTTATAGCCGCTTATAAAATTTGGTCGCTCTCTGATGCTTTGCCGACATTAAAAGCATGAGAAAGAGAGAGAGAAGGATTTTCAGTCTTTACTACACAATATGCATAAAGACACACCAAAAGAGCCCGGCTTTCAGTACTTCAGTACTTTGATTTTTCTTTAGAATAGCGATAATACATTTATCCCCGTAACAGTAATGTTTTAAACTGTTTTAAAGAGGTCGTTTTTATTTAATTGTGTCTGAAAAACCAACAAAAGTGGTGTATACTCATCGTATAAGGAAGGGGCCCCAAAATGTTGTTACAGCATATCATCCTTTTAATTTTTCTGTACAAGTATTTAACGTTTAGTATGACATTTCTAGTGATACATGTAAATCGAAATTTCCGCGTCAATCGCAAAATTATAAGCAAGATACAGAACTCGCAATTCTGCTTGATTTGAGTCAGTTTTCTGTTCATAAGAGTTAATTACATTCAACTTAAACCTGGCATTTCCTATTCAGAATGAACAAAAGCATGGCCTCAGTTCTGTGAGCAAAGCTCTGTATCTTGCTTATAATTCGTAACTTGACACAGCTGAATATGGTTTATAAAGAGAAAATTGTGAACAATTAAAACAGAAGAAACATACCCTAAAACAAAGAAAGAGCACAGTTTATTTTTCATTGTTACGCCATCATTCTTTAAATATTGAACTTTATTGAGTGCGCATCTTTCAAAGAAGATGGTAGGTAGATGAAATGTGGATTGTCTTTCTGACACTTAAACATTTCATATTTTAGTATGGGGGGCTTGATGGAAAGAAAATACTTGTCAGATTGTGAAAGGTGTTAGGTGTACTAAGCTCACGATCCATTTATTTTCCCATTAAGAGATCGGATTGCAGACGACGGTTACCTGTCAAACTGTCATACCCCGCGAATTAATTTACAAAAGACGAGGTCACATTTTGAAGCTGATGCATCGCATCAAATAAAAGAGGGAGAAGAATAAACAGAAGAAGTTGACATATAAGGGAGAGAATACTTTTGTGTGTTTGTCAAAAAATGTCCTATATATTTTTCAACCCGAATTTACCATTCGAATTTCGTAATCGATTTTTTTGTAACATGATAACACACGTGGGGGTCAATTTATATTAAACATTTGCAATATATTTTTATTTTCAAACACCTTACAACATATATGAGCTTTACTTTTTTAAAATATAATGCAGAATTTACTAAAAATATTATAAGTATTAAATGATTGTCTTTTTTATTGAAGGAACAGCAACAACCGATACTACCACCCCAGAGGGTTCGGAAGACAGCACCACCACCACCATCACCCCAGAGGGTTCGGATGACAGCACCACCACCACCCCAGAGGATTCGTATGACAACACCACTACTACCACCACCACCCAAGAGGGTTCGGGTAGCACCACCACCCCAGAGGGTTCGGATAACAGCATTACTACCATCACCACCCAGGAGACCAGTGTGGCGACCACCGGGGGCCATCACCTCCACACCGGCCGCCAGAAGGGTACGACACCAGAAGAAGAGGGGATAAGGTCTACAGGTAGAATAGGCAATTCCACCTACCCCTCCTCCACCGGTTCTACGACACCTGATGTTTCGCATACTTCTACCACTCTCATATAAGGTAATTTGCAATCAAATACTTATCATATGAATTTAAATTACCTTTACTTTTTATTTTTACTTGTGTTGTTTCTTCCAAAAATACCTAAATGTTTTTCAACTCGATTTATCATTCGAATTTCATCATCGATTTTTTGGTAACATGATGGTGCACGTGGGGGACCAAATTTCAATAAAACATTCACACCTTGATTTTCATACACCTTACCAAATATACGAGTTCTACGTTTTGAAATTAATGCAAAATTTACTTCAAAATATTATAAGTATTAAATTATTGTCTTTTTTTACAGGAACAGCAACAACGATTAAGACTACGACCCCAGAGGGTTCGGGGAGCACATCCACCACCACCACCACCCCAGAGGGTTCGGAGAGTGTCCCCACCATCACCATCTCAGGGAGGTCCAGCCCCCAGGAGGAGGCGAGGACATTTTTTTAGTTGATGCATTGCATCAAAAAAAGAGGGGGGGGGGAATAAACAGAAGAAAGTTAACATATAAAGAAGAGAATACCTTGTGTTTTGTCATAAAAATACCTACATATTTTTCGATTTACCATTCGAATTTCATCATTGATTTTTTGGTAACAAGATAGTGCACGTGGGGGCCAAATGTATATAAAACACTGGCACCATGATTTTCACACACCGTATCAGAATATTTAGATTTAATTATTATTATTATAATTATAATTATTATTAAATTTTGAATTGCTGTAATCTATAATTGTACAATGCATTTTGCAGAAGAAAAGGACAAAAACTATAAAAAAAAACCAAGAAGACCCTGTCCCTTTTGTGGGGAATTCAAAGGCAGGATCAAAAATCACCTGACATCAAAGCACAAGAATGAAGAAGAAGTTCGGCATGCAGTTTCATTTCCAAAGGAACTGAGAGACAGGGCATTTGCCAAGCTAAGAAAAGAGGGCATTTTCAAAGCAAATGCTGAAATGTTAAGTAAAGAAAAAGTAGACATCTCAAAACTTATAAAAGAACGGAATCAAGGGGAAGGAAAAAACATCAAGATGTGTTCCTTATGCAAAGGATTTTTCAGCGCCCATCTTATATACAAACATAAAAAAGTATGTCCTGCAGCAGAAGGAACATTGACACCAACATCAATACCAGTTCAGAACTTGGTAGATGATAAGTCATTTTCATTTGAGTACCGGGGAAAAATTTTAGGTAGTTTTACAAAAGCTGAGCAAAAAGAAATAATACTTAATGATAGATGGCTAAAAGTATACGGTTACCATGTATACCAACACGTTGCAAGCAGTCGCAAAAGAGAGGAAAAAAGATTGTCTCTAAATGCTAAACTAAGAGAAATAGCTAGACTATTTATAGAATTCAAAAAAGTAATACTGGAAAAACAGAATAGAGATCCACAAAGCTGTAGTGAAATGTTTCAACGAAGAAACGTTAGCCATCTTCAAGAGGCAATTATCAATTTAACAGTTGATAAAATTACAAAAAAGGTTTAAAATGGTCTGCAATTAACACTGCGCTATTTAATTAAAATGTATGTGAGGTAATGAAAGCCAGTTATTTATTGAATCATCAAGATGATCAGGCAGAGGAAATGGATAAGTTCTTATCAGTATTGCATCTTTTATGGCCCTCTTTCTTTAAAAACGCCGAGGAATCAATTATATGAAAAAGACAGTCCGAACTCCGAGCCCCAATTAAACTCCCAGATAAAACAAGCATGCAAAAGCTAAGAAATCAAACAACGGAGACAATCGAATCTTTAACAAAGCAGGGACCGTACACAATTTTCGACACAAAAGAATTTTGTAGATTAAGAGATGCGCTTGTATGCAGATTAACTCTCTTCAACGCGCGCAGAGGTGGAGAGGCCAGCAGAATGACGCTGGAAGAACTGCAAGACGCTCTGAATGATAAATGGATAGACAAAAGCAAAGCTGAAGGAATCACAGATGAAATTGGAAAGAGACTTCTTTGTGAAACTAAGGTTGCATATATTCGCGCCTCTAAAGTGGCAAAATTAGTGCCTGTTTTACTACCTCAGGACTGCTTTAAAGCACTGAAAATTATTTCCGATTCAGATGTCAGGAAAAGTGCAGGTGTACATCCAAGTAATGATTTTGCTTTTCCAAATACAAAACTTTCCTTAAGTCATGTAACAGGATGGGACTGCGTCGACAGATTATGTCGCGAGGCAAAACTTGACAAGAGCATTAATGCCACCGGAATGCGACATTATATTGCCACGGAGTACGCCTTGCTTGATGTCTCACAATTAGATCGAGAACTGTTTTATAAACATATAGGTCACTCCGAGTCCATGAATGAACACATCTATCAGTGCCCTCCAGCAGTAAAGAACATCATAAATGAGTCAGAGTTCTCGAAAATACAGATAATAATAAAGACATCGAAGGTAAGATTTCAACAATATTACGAGACCAAATACATAGAAAAATGTTATCGTGGTTCGCAATAGCATAATTATTATGTTTTAAAATATTTGCGTTATTGTAATTCTATGTATATAAAAGATTTCTTTTTACTTACTTTTGACTTACAAAACATGTAAAATGAGTAAGACGGAACCTTATGCATGCATCATTCAAGAAAATAAGAGTCGCATCATGAATGCAGGAATATATTACTAAATTTAAAGAAACAGTTAAAAATTTCTTATTTGTTATAAATTTCAAGACGTGACAAAATAAGTTTTAATAATTAATCATTAAGAATAAATCCCTAAAAGGATTGTTATTTAAGACAAGATACATGTCACAGGGCTCTTGGGAAACAAAAGGATATCACAACAAAAAAAAGTCCAAAGTTCAAATGCTTAACCAGTATTTAACCTTGTTTTACTATTAAATCCTAATTTTAAGTTATAAATGTATTGGATGGTCAACATATTAACCGTCCCATTTGTCTCAAAAGTTGAAACTTGCTTTTAAGCTACCTGAGCTGAAAGCTCAAATGAGCTTTTCTGATTAATTTTTGTCTGTTGTCCGTCAACGTTTCTCCTTTAAAACTTATGGCCAATTACAACCAAACGTGGCACAAAGCATCAAAAGTCAAAGGGATTCACAATTGAGATTACTAAGAATCGCTGATTTTTTAAAACATAATATTAATTTGTTTTGTTTACTTAATCTTCTTACACCAGGAAAACCGAATCCTAAAGCTTGAGTTGAAGTATCCTAAGATAGTGTCTTACACCAGGAAAACCGAATCCTAAAACTTGGGTTAAAGTATCCTCAGATAGTATGGATGTAAATTTGTGAAAATCAAAATTAACAGGGATAGGGTGGGGGTCACAGTTGATTAGAAATGGGTTAGATTTTAATAAATATTCTTTCACAAGTAAAGCCAAATGGTGGATGAAAGCATCCTTAGATAATGTGGATGTGAAGTTGTGAAAATCCTAATCAACGGGGGTAGGGTGGGAGTCACAGTAGATGGGGGTCTAACTTTTGCGTGGGAATATACAGAGAAAATCTTTCAAAATCTTCTTCTGAAAAACTATTTGACTAGAAAAAAAACCCATGTAAATTGTGTAGAGGCACCCCCAAGTAGTGTAGGTTCAAGTTTGTTCAAATCGTGATCCCCGAGGGTAGAGTTACTTTGGAAGGTATTAAGAAAATCTTTCAAAATCTTCTTTTCTAAAACCCTTTGACCAAAAAAAGCTGTAATTTGTGTGGAAGAATCCTAGGTAGAGTAACTTTAGTTTTGTTTAAACCATGATGCCTCGGGCTTTTGAAAGATCCAATTTTACAAAAGTAAAACTTTTAAAGTATTAAAAAAAACCTCAAATGTCTATTGTATTGTTTTATTTATATGTTAGCATTTTGACAAATTGTTTAAAATTGTTTAGACTTTGGCCCCTTTGACAATATTTTTAATTTACAAGGGTTTCAAAGTTTGATTTATAGGTTTATATATTAAAAATGAATAGCTGTGTAAAAAAGTCGATATGCTCAATATGTATTTTTACTCGGACATTTACCGGTCCAGGGCTCACGATGGGATTTTGTCTCTGACAACAGCAGTATTGCAACAAGTCGAGAAACATTCTCACTAATCTTTGAAAATCTTACATCAAATGGACGCTACTTACATACAAAAACTCCGATAAAATTCCTTAAATACTCTCCATAATGAACTTTTATTCTGCAGCCACATCAACTTCTGACCAGACCGGCCATTCTGATAGCTAATGTTTAACTCAATTTCATTGGTTAATATTCCTGATGGTCCAATCAGAATCAGTCTTTTTCGAAGACGTCAAAATGGTCGTCTCAAGCCACGGGTTTTGTGTCCATTCTATTTCCACAGGGATATAGAATGGACACAAAACCCGTGGCTTGAGACGATGAGCCACTTGACGTTAAACTTTTTTTTATTTTTTATAATAAAATAAATTATGTACTTAAACATTATGGTAGCCTATAGTAAAAAAAATTATTATAACATCAGGCGCTTGTGTAATTAGATATACTATGTAATTTATAGATATACGGACTTTGAGTGTGAAATATTGTACATTATTTTGTGAACAAAAAGTGGGTATCTTTATTTATAAAGTGGTCTGGTTATTTTGAGTTGAAATGAGAATAAACATAATATTTTTCGTATATATAATATTAATAATAATAGTAACAAGAGGCCCAGGGGCCACATTGCTCACCTGAGCAAAAATTGCCTTAATTCTGATCAAATTAGCATTACAGTATCAAAATATCTTGACAACTGAGTACAGTAGATCTTGCTAAAAAAAATTGAAAATCTGCCAATTTTTATCAACCTCTTATTTTTTGGTAAATACCAAGCCCCTTTTGTTGTTGTACCTGTAAGAAGATTTGTCTCTATTCCTATATACCCCCCCCCCCCTCCCCCCATTTCATGGCCCCATTTTTTTCTAGGGAATCATGGTTTCATCAGACTTAAATCTGCATAACCTTTGCTTTCACACTAAGTACTGAGTTTTGAACCGAACACTTTTCCAGAATAGTTTTAAAGATTTTCTCTTCATATTCCTATGTAAAAATTCAAACCGCCATCACGGTCCCGCCCTACCACTAGGGACTGTGATTTTGCAAACTTGAATTTACACTACCCGAGGATGCCTCTACACAAGTTTAAACCCTTTCTGGCCAAAAATTCTTTAAAAAGAAGATTTTTAAAGATTTTCTCTATATATTCCTAAGTAAAAATTCATCCCCCATTGTGGCCTCACCCTACCCCTGGACTATTATTTAAACAAACTTGAATCTATACGATCTGGGGATGCTTCCACTCAAATTTGGGCTTTCCTGGCCTAATAATTTTGAGAAGAAGACTTTTAAAGATTTTCTCTATCTATAAAAATTCATCCCCCATTGTGACCCCGCCCTACCCCCAGGGACCATGATTTGAACAAACTTGAATCTACACTTCCTAAGGATGGTTACATGCCAATTTGAGATTTCTTGGCCAAATATTTTTGAGAAGAAGATTTTTAAAAGATTTTCTCAATATATTCCTATGTAAAACTTGATCTCCCAATTGTGGCCCCACCCTACCCCCGGGGATCATGATTTGAACAAACTTGAATCTACACTACCTGAGGATGCTTTCATTTCAATTTGAACTTTTCTGGCCTAATAGTTTTTGAGAAGATTTTTAAAGATTTTCTCTATATATTCTTATGTAAAACATGATCCCCCTATTGTGGCCCCACCCTACCCCCGGGAACCATGATTTGAACAAACTTGAATCTACACTATCTGAGGATGCTTCCACTCAAATTTGAGCTTTCCTGGCCTAATAGTTTTTGAGAAGACTTTGGCTCAGGTGAGCTAAAAAAGGTTAAGTTTACAATGCAATAAGTTGTTAAAGTTGGTTTCTGGAAGAAGAGACTTTGAAAATTTTTTTAATAAATATTGAAATTTTTTTTAGTTTTTTAATCTTTAGTTTTTAAGATCTGTGTACAAACATAGAATTGTGAGCAAATCTCTGTATCTTGCTTATAATTCGAAGCTTAACACTCAAATATGGTTAGTAAATAGAAATTGTAAACAATTATTTAAAACACAAGAAACATGCACTATAACAAATAAAGAACACAATTTATTTTTTCGAAATGAATCATATATATACATGTACATGTATATACCTACATATTTCCGACAGCGATATCAAACTCTATTTAAACTGAATAAACTCGAGAAAATGCCGAGCATCTCAACAAAACCTATTGCATTAATATACCATTACGCAAAATATAATGCCGAATTACCGATAGAATGAATTGTATTTCAGTACTTTTTTGATACATCAGATTTTGCTTAATTTGCGCAGGTAAACAGTTAACTGTTTGATTTACCGAAGTCTCTGTTTGATTTGATACGTAAAAATCACGAAATACAGACGATAGTTCCCAGGTTACAAAGCATAAATAATGAAAACGAAACGAAAATCAGAACAAGCTAACACCAACGTCATGTGTGAAAACTGTCAACGCATTGAAATATTTAGCCTCAATTTACTTCACAAAATCGGCACAAATACATTTTGCATGTTTCAAAACTCTCCCTTCGTTCGCGAACTGTTGCACAACAAGCAAATTCATCATAGTCAGATCGACCCTTTTTCGTATAATGTCATGGCTGCTTTAAACAAAGAACCTCGTTTTAGATGTATGGAATACGAGTCTTGGTAAAATGGGTACGCAAACCTGGGCCGTGGCAAAATAAAAGCCGGGGCAGATCGGCAATCGTCAATTCCAAATACGCATTATTTTGCAGCAATATTTACAGCAAATACAAATATACTGGTCCATCAAATATCCTGAAATTTTAATGAGATTGGCAGATTAATAACTGCCAATCTTTTGTTTTGCCCAGGCCAAGTCTTGTCTACCCATTTTACCGAATGCCGAATCCGAAGCTATTAAACTGATTGAAACACGCCTTTCCTTTATTATTATTTTTGTAATAACTCAGATTTGAAACATAATTAGACCTTAATTTTTGCAATTTATATTTTCCTTCCCATAAGGATAATTTATGCTAAACAACGTTGAATTGGAATCAGTAGTTCTTGAGAAGAAGATTTTTTAAAATGCACCCCCCTTTTTTTACAGTTTCAAGGTTTTCTCCGCTTTGAATACAGATCTGACTTTTATTTCTGCAATTTATATTCGCCCTCCCATAAGGATGCTTTGTGCCAAATTTGGTTGAAATTGGATAAGCGGTTTTAGAGAAGAAGTTCAAAATGTAAAAAGTTTACAGACGGACAGACAGACGGACAGACGGACGGACGGACAGACGGACGGACGGACGGACGACGGACAAAAAGTGATCAGAATAGCTCACTTGAGCTTTCAGCTCAGGTGAGCTAAAAAGGATTACATACCTCGGCTTTCTGGCGTTTTGCGTAGGCCCCTCTAGGTTTGGCAGACAGAACCAATTGCACAGCGCCATTCTCTTTGGCGTGAATGGGGAGGGGGAACGCCTGGCACTGCATCTACTTTCAACCCAGTCCTTGCCCCTTCGTAGCCTAACCTCTCTTGTCCTATCGGATTTGAGATTGTAAAGTGATTTTCAATTTGATTTTTATGAAAAAGAGATGCATTTTTCCCTCCAATTTTTTGCACTTTTTAAGTTTATTCTGATTGGATATTAGTGTTGTTTTGTTATATATTGTGAATGTTGAACTTCCCTCCAAAAACTATTTTACTCCTACTCATTGGATGCAGAAAACAAATTCTTAGCAGTTGGTACAGCGTAAGATTTTCTGATTGGATATTAGCGTTGTCTTGTTATACATTGTAAATGTTAAACTTCCCTCCAAAAACTATTTTCCTCTTACTGATTGGATGCAGAGAACGAGTTCTTTGCAGCTGGTACAGTGTGTTAAAACAGGTTAATGATATGTATATTATCCTACGGGTGTAGATAAAATTGATACGGTAACCCATGCAAAGTTTGATAAGATTGTACTTATAATGCTGTGTAAAGTGACGAGAAAGATTTTTTTATGTTTAGATGACATCGATTTTAAAAATTAAAGAGAAGCGCATAGTTTTCGTATATTGAATGTATAACTTGATACACTGGTAATGGGTTTTTAAAAAAAAAATGTTTGCGTATATTTAAGAAAGTGCTGAATAAGTGAAATACTTTTCAAATAGGATGACCTTATTGAATGAGAAGTGCAAATTACCCTCACCCTCCCTTTTTTGCAAGTATTTGTAAGAATGAATCACCCCATGGATGTGAGATGTTTTGACTGGTAAAAGGGTACAAAGCTGCTGTATTTTTCACTTCTTTTTGAAAGGTTTGACCTAATAAAAGTAATTGCATTTACAATAAAATCAACCCGATTAGAAACCTTTCGGACCTTATAGGTCAAATTAATTTCAATTTTTTTTATTAGTGATTTCTGTTGACAAATAACTGTGCTGATTCAATTCATTTTAACACGGATTTACTACACTTCCCTTAATGCAATGAACTCAAAGGCACATTTTGTGTCATCATGTATAGGTCAGCTCTTTTCAAGTTTTGAAACTTTGGGAGTACTTCAATTATAGAACTAATTGCTACACCCGATTTTCTATTACCTTTTTTGACCCTCTAATGTTATGAGACAAAGTGCGGTACTGATAACATTTTTACCTTATATAAGTAAAGGTAAAACTTTTATCAGTACCGCACTTTGTCTTCATTTCACACCGAGTATCTTTTAATACGTGTTGAATAGTAAAAATGTCATTTGCTGTTTTTCTCCTGTTCGGAATTGTTGGACTGTCGGCCCAACAGTGTAATAATGTGAACCGTTGTTGTCGGGAAACCGCTCGTGGGTTTGATTGCGCCTTAAAGAGGGATCCATGTTCCTGTATTTCTCTATGCGGGGTGGCGGACAACACGATTGTGGACAGCGGTCGCGCTACCCACAGAATATTTGCTTCAGAGAAACTAATTGTCCACCAGCAGAGCTCCACAGTCTATACAAGGATGCCATGTCCAGGTATATTTTTAACAATATTTATTCAAAGTTATGTTTTTTTATGTAAAAAGAAAGTATGAAAGGGGGATGGAGTTACGAGTTTGTAATTGCTTAAAAAAGAAACGAATAAAAATCTAAAATAACAGAAATTATTATAAATAAAAAAACATATGCTAGTTTATAAGAAAAAATATATAATTGAGAAGGGTGGATGGCCATTTCGGAATAATTTCGCATGCTACGTCATCATTTTTCACCTATTGAACTTTATTGAGTGCGCATCTTCCGAAGAAGATGGTAGGTGGATGAAATGTGGATTGTCATTCCGACACTTAAAATTTTGTATATTTAGTATGATGGCTTTGATGGAAAAAAAAATACTAGTTAGATTGTGGAAGGTGTTAGATGTACTTAGCTCACGATCCACTGATTTTCCCACTAAGAGATCGGATTGCAGACGACGGCTACCTGTCAAAGTGTCATACCCAGCGATTTAATTTACGGAGCACGAGGTCACATTTTTTTAGTTGACGCATTGCATAAAAAAGGGGGAAAAGGAATAAACATAAGAAAGTTGATATATAAAGAAGAGAATACCTTTGTGTGTTTTGTCATAAAAATACCTACATATTTTTCAAACAGAAATACCATTCGAATTTCATCGATTTTTTGGTAACAATACGGTGCACAAGCGGGGGCCAAATTTCTAAAAAACACTCTCACCATGATTTTCATACACCTAACCAAATATATGAGCTTTACTTTTTGAAATTTACTGCAGAATATATTAATTATTTTTATTAATTATTATTATTATGCAGAAAAATATTAAAACATTGTCTTTTTTCTAGGATCAACAACAACCAGAACAAAGGCCACCTCCGGGGATGGTACCCCCAAGCTAGAGTCCAACATGACGCAGACTGTCACCGGGGAGGGTACCCTCCAACCAGAGTCCCTTACGACGCAGGTTGTCACCAGGGAGGGTACCCTCCAGCCAGAGCCCATCACGACGCAGGTTGTCGCCGGTGAGGGTACCCTCCAACCAGAGTCTGTAACCGTCCAGACAGCACCAGTAGAGGGTACCCTCCAACCAGAGTCCGTCACGATCCAGACAGCACCAGTAGAGGATACCCCCCAACCAGAGTCCCTCACCGTCCAGACAGCAACGTTAGAGGATACCCCCAAACCAGAGTTCATCACCGTCCAGACAGCACCAGTAGAGGGTACCCCCCAACCAGAGTCCGTCACCATCCAGACAGCACCAGTAGAGGGTACCCCCCAACCAGAGTCCGTCGCCGTCCAGACAGCACCAGTAGAGGGTACCCCCCAACCAGAGTCCGTCGCCGTCCAGACAGCACCAGTAGAGGGTACCCCCAACCAGAGTCCATCACCGTCCAGACAGCACCAGTAGAGGATACCCCCCAACCAGAGTCCATCACCGTCCAGACAGCACCAGGAGAGGGTACCCCCCAACCAGAGTCTGTCGCCGTCCAGACTGCACCAGTAGAGGGTACCCCTCAACCAGAGTCCGTCGCTGTCCAGACAGCACCAGTAGAGGAGGGGATGAGGTCTACAGGTAGACAAAGTAATTCTACCCACCTCTCCTCTACTGGTTTAACACAACCTGATGTTTCCCCTAGTTCTACCACACTCATATTAGGTAATTTGCAATCAAATATTTATCATATGAATTTAAATTACCTTTACTTTCTATTTTTACTTGTTTTGATTCTTCCAATAGTCATATATAAATTCATTATTTATTCCAAAAAAAATCAGTTTGAAACTAGACAAAGAACCATAAATATGGCTGGTGTTTATAAAGAAACATTTATTTTGAAGTCTTATGAATCAAACAATATTGACATAGATGAAAGTTTTTCTGATTCATCTTTAAGTAATGATTATGCATCTATTGCATCATTATCAGAAAATGAATTATATTTGGAACCAATTACCAAGACTATGATAACGAAACTTTAATTTGTTTTCTTATCATCATTAGCATCTACATCATCATCATAAGAAGAAAAAAGCCCACAACACTAAAAAGACTGTCATCACCACTACCTTCTCCATCACCACTTCCAATTTCCCCTATTTACACACACCTTCGCCACCTTTAAGTATTGACATGTCATCACTTTTGTATACACCCTCATTGTTTTCAACCAGTACAAGCTCAGAGATATCTCTGTTTGATGTTTCAACGGTTACTGCAGCAGCTTCTTTTAAGCCATATTATGCAGAACATTGCGAAATGTCAACCTTTGGAAATGAAAATAGAAGGGTAACGAGAGCAATGACACAAAAGAAAAAAGATTAAATAATTTTCATAACTAAGTTTTTTTGGGAAGGGGGTGGTGGGGGCATTTTACAGGAGCATTTTTTACAGACTCAATTTTTTTTATTTTTGTTTTACTTAAGTTTAAAAAATGTATATAATTATACATGGTGATGTGTTTTTTTAAATAAGACGAAGGACGTGACTAATTTGTAAAAACTAGGCGAAACATCAGGTGTCATTATGTTAAATTGACTTTTATTATGTTTTTAGCTCACCTGAGCTGAAAGCTCAAGTGAGCTATTCTGATCACATTTTGTCCGTCGTCCGTCTGTCCGTCCGTCTGTCTGTCCGTCTGTCCGTCTGTCCGTCTGTCCGTCTGTAAACTTTTTACATTTTGAACTTCTTCTCTAAAACCGCTTATCCAATTTCAACCAAATTTGGCACAAAGCATCCTTATGGGAGGGCGAATATAAATTGCAGAAATAAAAGTCCGATCTGTATTCAAAGCGGAGAAAACCTTGAAACTGTAGAAAAAGGGGGGTGCATTTTTAAAAATCTTCTTCTCAAGAACTACCGAGTTAATCTTAACGTAATTTAGCATAAATCATCCTTAGGGAAAGGAAAATATAAATTGCAAAAATTATAGGCGATTTCTGTTCCAAATTTGAGATAATTGCGAAAATACTTATAAAGAATGGCTCGTTATTCCATATATCGTAGACTGGCAATTCATTGCGATAGACTGGTCTTATGACAGGCATCGCCAGTCTACCGCATCTCGAAAACGAGGTTCTTTGTTTGAAGCTGGCAGTTTGTTGTGCAACAGTTCACATGCGAATATAATCTATGAAACATGGAAATAACCTTGGTGCCGATTATTGTGAAGTAAATTGAGGTTAAATATTTCAAGGCGTTGTCATTTTCACTTGTGATGTTGGTTTTAGTTTGTTTTCATTTTTTCGTTTCATTTTGCTTTTTAACTTGGGAAACAATCGCCTTGTATTTGGAACATAGACTTCGGTAAATGTTTACCTGCGAAAATGATTAAATCTGATGCATTAACAACGTACTAAAGTGCATTTCCCTCTGTTTTTATTGTTTATTGATTAATTTTCTAATTGTTCCAACAAGGATCAAACAAGTGTGTTGGTGTTAGCTTGTTCGGATTTTCGTTTCGTTTTCATTATTTACGCTTTTAAACCTGGAAACTATCGTCTACAGGTATTTCGTGATTTTTACGTATCAATTCAAACAGATACTTCGGTAAATCAAACAGTTAACTGTTTACCTGCGCAAATTAAGCAAAATCTGATGTAGGGGTACTGAAATACAATTCCTTCTATCGGTAATTCGGCATTTTCTTTTGATATCGCTGACGGAAATATGTAGGTATATACATGTATATATATATGATTCATTTCGAAAAAATAAATTGTGTTCTTTATTTGTTATAGTGCATGTTTCTTGTGTTTAATTGTTTACAATTTCTATTTACTAACCATATTTGAGTGTTAAGCTTCGAATTATAAGCAAGATACAAAGATTTGCTCACAATTCTATGTTTGTACACAGATCTTAAAAACTAAAGATTAAAAAAGTAAAAAAATTGTCAATATTTATTAAGAAAATGTTCAAAGTCTGTTCTTCCAGAAACCAACTTTAACAACTTATTGTATTGTAAACTTAATCTTTTTAGCTCACCTGAGGGTGGGGCCACAATGGGGGTTGGGGGGGTTGGAAGTTTTACATAGGAATATATACAGTATATCTTTAAAAATCTTCTTCTCAGAAACTAATCAGCCAGGAAAGCTGACACTTGTGTGGATGCATCCTCAGGTAGTGTAGATTCATAGTTATGAAAATCATGACCCCCTGGGGTAGGGTGGGGCCACAATGGGGGATCGAAGTTTTACATAGGAATATATACAGTATATCTTTAAAAATCTGCTTCTCAGAAACAAATCAGCCAGAAAATCTGACACTTGTGTGGATGCATCCTCAGGTAGTGTAAATTCAAAGTTGTGAAAATCATTACCCCCGGGGGTAGGGTGGGGCCACAATGGGGGATCGAAGTTTAACATATGAATATATACAGTAAATCTTTAAAAATCTTCTTCTCAGAAACTAATCAGCCGACAAAGCTGACACTTGTGTGGAAGCATCCTCAGGTAGTGTAGATTCAAAGTTGTGAAAATAATAACCCCTGGGGGTAGGTTGGGGCCACAATGGGGGATCGAAGTTTAACATATGATTATATAGAGTAAATCTTTAAAAATCTTCTTCTCAGAAACTAATTAGCCAGGAAAGCTGGCACTTGTGTGGAAGCATCCTCAAGAAGTGTAGATTCAAATTTGTGAAAATCATGACCCCTGGGGATAGGTTTGGGCCACAATGGGAGGTCGATATTTTACATAGGAATAAACAGAGTAAATATTTAAAAATCTTCTTCTCAAAAACTAATCAGCCAGGAAAGCTGAAACTTGTGTGAAAGCATCCTCAGGTTGTGTAGATTCAAGGTTGTGAAAATCATGATCCTCAGGGGTAGGGTGGGGCCACAATGGGGGGTCAAAGTTTAACAAAGGAATATATAGGGTAAATCTTTAAAAATCTTCTCAGAAACTAATCAGCCAGATGATTCTTTATAATTATTAAGACTTTGGCCCCAGGACAATTCTTTGGCCTCACGAGAAGGTTCAGAGTTTGATGTACGTTTATATCCGATGTATAAACTATTGTTAAGGATCTTTTTGAGAACTGCAATACTCAACATATGACATGACTATAAAATCATCCTGTCAGAAAGGGGACTAATGATTATAAACATAAGAATATCCAGGGGAAAATGGATTTTATTTATACAGGATCTACATGTATTATTGTACATTGTCCAGATAGTTTGTATTATGACTCCATTAAGCTGATTTTATCATACCTATTGTTCCTCAGGTGAGCGATGTGGCCCATGGGCCTCTTGTTTTTAATCTTGATTACCAATTTAACATTTGCACATTGATATGCAAAATTGTTTTTAATTATTATTTTAAAAATATGATATCTTACTACAATATGTGCCATTTTTTAAATCTAGTCTTATTTTTAGTGTTTACATGTAATAAATAGAACACTTAAGCATACAAAATTCATTACCTTGTTCTAGTCATATTAATAGTGCTTTGTGTATACATATTTTACACTGTACACTATTTTAAGGTTAGGTTTTTATACTAATAATATTATCCTTAAATCGGTAAATGACTGGGATTCCGATTTAGCTGCTGCCATTCTGCCTCTGTCTTGGTTTGAATGCTCTCCGAAAAATAGGTTGGCCATTCCGAAGAGCTAAATCAAAATAGACATCGACGAATTGCCAAAAAAAAATGGTCCTAGCAATGTATTGGCTAGTGTTGGGATCTGAATGAGATTTGCATTTTCCTCATTCATCGATAAATTTGTCACATCTGCGCTGATGAGAAACAAAACCAGACTTTTGTGCTTCGGATATAGGACTCATATATCGCTATTTTTTGTCGAAACTACGAAAAATATTCCATTTTTGACCCACATGCAAGAAATTCGCATGGGGATATTGATATCGAGGGTTCAGCAGCACTTTCCTCTTTTTGAGAATCCTGTGGGTTTAAAGAACTATAAATCAAAGGCCGGAACGGCCACAAAGGCGTCGAACAGACATTTTATTTTATTTTGAATGATATCAATAACTTGAATTTCTGTTAATTTAATAGTGACTTCGTATTTCAAAAAATTTTTGACATAGAATAGAGAAGTATATGAATTATGTTTTGTGCTGCTTTAAAAACAAAAATAAGTTTATTTTCTTATAAAATAGGTATTGGTGCTTTTACAATTCAATAACTCATTATGGTTACAAAATTCGAAGAAATTTCAAAGTTCAAAAATAATTTTTTTTTTTTAAACAATTTTCACAAGTTCATGATTTGAATACATTAACAGTATATTCCTATTATAATAACAAAACATACTTTTATTTATTTCAATTCCCGTTTGAAACAAGATTCCCTATGGTACGGTTGTTTACAAACAAATCCACAACACGTGCTATCTAAAATGCTCGACCAGACCAACTACATTATCGTGTTTATTTTTATCAACAAAATCACTAGATACGTTAATCGCTTACATTTATTTTGGAGACCGTGCCCGATAACAAATAAATTTACATCGCAAATTTTATTTCTATCGGGCACGCTCTCCAATTAAAATGTAAGCGATAAACTAATATAATATTTAGTGAATTTTTACACCTGATTGTATTCATCCGCCATTTCTTGATTAAGCAAATTTATACTTATGCAATGAATTGTCAATAACCAGGTGGACAAAGTTGTTTTTTTGTACACAATTTATAGTTTCATAAATCAAATACGTTTAATACTTTAAGGTACTTATTTCTTATGCGCATTTAAAAGGCGGTGCAGTGCATGAATTTGGACGATTGCCAATCCAGACGATCGCTAGAAGGCTCTCGAGCATTAGCTCGACGCCTTAAAAAACGAATGGAAGCTGGCAGAAATGAACAAATAGACCTGTAACTGGTGTAAGTTCAATCAATCAGTGAAGATTTGCAAAATTAAAAGCATGAAAATTCCCATCCCATCTAACTTGGCCTTTCAATGGGTGCGTTTCCCAGTTGTTCATTAATTTGAAATGACAAAGATTAGCCAGTTCTCACAATATTAAGGCAAGTATCATAAACAAGTAATGTTTATCATACGGATAGTTTACCTGATTTACCTCCCTTATTATGAGGCGTTTTACTGCATATTTTACAAAAGAAGGAAGTTAATGACATGTTTTTTGACAACAATTTGTTACAATAACTGATTGGTAATCCAAAACAAGACAACACAATCTTGCCTTATATATGTGCCAAAAATTATGGTTTATCAAGAGAAAACTCTCGGTTTGAGGCAGAAAACTATTAATGAGTAAAAACATGTCTATTCCTTTTGTAGTTTTCGATACAGATTTCAATGAAATGGAAGGTGAAACACAAAGTGATCATTTTTTTGTTGAAATAAATTTACATTCATTTATATTTCCCTTGTATAACATAATTTGAGGAAAACAGACGATGACTTCGAAATAACCTACTACATCTGTGTAGTATTAAGTCATCTGGAGAAAGCGTATTTATGCTGCTTTTTTTTCGGGGCACCAAGGGGGAATGGATCTGATATCATTTTAAATATATATTGTACATATAAGTTTAACTTGCATATATGTATTACAAGAATTGTGAACATATATTTTCCAGAGCATCTGCTAATGAAACATAATGTAATTAAATAGGTAAATAGAGTGACAAATTAATTTCCTCTTATGTGCGAATTACTTCAAGAATGACATACCTTCTACTGATTCAAGTATGATTTGATAGCTCGACCTCAAGTTATTCGTCATAAGAATTTACGACAAAGTATTTAAAAAAGGATGAAAGTTAAAATTTCTTCATAGCACTATATAAATACCACAAAACTGAGTACGTTACATATACATCAAGAAAGAATACAAGATGTAGAGCAGTTCTCCGCCGAGCGTGCGGACTGAACATTGCCGAGTTACAACTCATTTAACTTTGGTCCGAATGAATGTATGAAGTCCTTGTATGGAAAAGTAATTGAAAGAGTTTACTAATTTTTTTACTTCTCAACTACTTACTTTACATCACATAAAAACAATCCACACAATTCACACAAGAAAAAATCCACGTAAGAACATCATATATGTATAAATCCAAATCTATTCGTTATCTACTGCTACAGGTACATATTGTTAGCTAATTTCATTCGCACATCTTTTGTAAACTTAGGATGACATTCCCAGCTGTTAGATACTAAAAAAACATTCTGATTTCGGTTCCTTTGGAGGTAAATCCCTTTGCGCTTTTGGCTTGACACTTAGAAATTCCACATAATTAAAATTATTTATTTCATTTCGGCCTCATATAAAAACTTATTTACTTTGTTTAGACTTCGAGTTAATCCTGTCTTTGTTACAGGCCTTCTCAGCGGAAATACGAGTACTTGTTATAACACCTTCTTTGGCTCAGCTAATAGTCTCAATCATCAAAGAAATTTTGCCGAAATTGGGCGTAAACGTTTTTAAAACAAGTTACCTGATTGGTCAAAATTGAAGTCCGTAGATTGACCGCAATGGTAAGTGACTTTAACAAAGTCACTTTCCATCTTGCGGCAATTCAATAAAGACGGATTTTATTTTGATTCATTCAGGTAAGCTTGAAATTACTATTTTATTCTTTTAATTATTTAAGCTGAATTTCATTTAAGGTTTTTATTACTTAATTTTAAATTAAGGATATTTTTGAAATAGTTTTTAATATCTTAATCCAATTAATTAAATAGTTTTTTGATTTCTTTCATGACTTCAATGTTAAATTGTTATTCGCTAAAAATTGCCCGCCTTATTAAAATAACTTTCTAATCTTTTTATTCTACACTTTAGATTATACTTATTTACGGATTTTATTTTGATTCATTCAGGTAAGCTTGAAATTACTATTTTATTCTTTTTATTATTTAAGCTGAATTTCATTTAAGGTTTTTATTACTTAATTTTAAATTAAGGATATTTTTGAAATAGTTTTTAATACCTTAATCCAAGTAATTAAATAGTTTTTTGATTTCTTTCATGACTTCAATGTTAAATTGTTATTCGCTAAAAATTGCCCGCCTTAATAAAATAACTTTCTAATCTTTTTATTCTACACTTTTAATTATACTTATTGCGTATTAATTTCTACTTTAAAATATTTAACTTTCCGGCCATTTAAACTTTACCGCGCCTTGCTAGATAGAACTCTTCTGTGCGAGGAGATAAACAAGTTAACGTATACAAAACGAAAATAGAAATTTTATCCGCTAAATTCTAAAACATGTTAAAATCTTAGTAATTATTTTATTCTTTCGATAACTTATTTTCGATCTATCATGTTATTACAAAGGAAACATTGTATAGGTCAGCCGTGTGCTTGATCTTGTTTTGATTTCTTTTGATGGCTATTGTTTATCAGTTTTAATTGTGTTTCGGAACTTTTGTTATCTCTTTGATTTTATAATATGCTTTTATTATTTGTGTATTTCATTCATTTTCTTTATAACACTTTCCATCTTGCGGCAATTCAATAAAGACAGTTTTTACTTAAATTTACGGATTTTATTTTGATGCAATCAGGTGCTGTGGAAGCAAGGTCATTGCAATTAGACACAGGTTAATCCTTGAGCTAATTTCCTCAAACAATTAGTCACGACGGTGAAAACCAGTGTGTGACAAGTATTACACTGCTCTACTACTTCTACTACACTGACCACTGCTATTGCTAATTTACCTACTTTTATAGTAAACAGTGCCCCCATAGTGGGGGGAGTGAATAATCTACCTCCTCAGTGCGGGGATTCAATACATAATATTATATAATTATAACGGTTCAGGTATTTAATTTTTTATCGATATAATGAAAAGCTAATTAGGGTTCTGGCATGATGATAAGGCTTACGATAAATGAGAAATTGATATTAGAAAACACTTTACAATTTGAATATTAATCAGTACTAAGAATTAATTTCCTACAACTCTCCCCCACTTAAGTTTTGACTCCGATCAAAAAAAAATATATGTATATTTAAACTAAATGAAATATAATATAACCCACACGTCACATGACTAGACATAAGATAAACAATATTTTTACTGTACATAATTAAAGATTAAAAAGCATTACAAGGCATAGTCGTGTGCAAACAACAAGTAGTCATGTTACATTATTCAGTAATAACAGACACATGTAATAATGGCAATAATAAACAATCAAACAAAATTAAACTATTGAAACTGGTAGGCTATGTATAAAACAAAACAATGAATAAAATTTAGATTTTACCAGTTCAATAAAAACTCAACATAAAAAAAACATTTTATTTAAACATTATTCATGGCTATACATTCTTTAATTCAAAGTATTTACAATTTGCATGTACAATATATGTAGCATCTGTTTCAATTGTTCAATTTTGAAAATGTTCTGGAATTTCGCTTAGGACGTCGGTGGTGAATTTGAAAACATCAAGATCTTCTGCGGGAATAGTGTCTGAATGAGAAAGTTTAGTCTCTCGCACAACTTCTGTTATGCTGTCATTATATGTTACGGCCCTTTTCGTCATCTTTAAAATAACTGTTGGTCATCTTTATGTAACTGTTTCCGTAACAGTCCTCGATGTCGGCGGAATTATCGCTGGATCCGGATCAACGGAGCACTCAGAGTCGTCATCTTCAGCGACGTTAACATTGTGGTCATTCTTCAATGGAATCATGGACTCTGGGCTCGCACACTCCAGTATCTTGTCCACCATAGCGTCCATCTTTTCCCTGTTTGTTGAAGCCAAAAGTTTTCTTTACATTTCTGAGTTAATTGACAACCAATCCTCATCATCGCTTATCGGTTCATAGTGAATGGAGTGTTGGAGAGAATTCGCTGGCGCTGTATCCTCATAGAGCGAACCATCACACACATTAATTCAAAAACATTTTTTCCTCGAACATTAATTTTAGCCATCAATGCATTTGATAGACATATGTAGTAGGAAAACATCATATATGAAAATTGAGATGGCATTGAATTCCAGTCCTCCCCTTCCCCCAAGAGAAAAATAAAAATGATTTTTTTTAACCTCTGCATACACTTCTTTACAGAGTCAGCTTCATCATAACCCCCAACTTACATCAAAAGATTTTTCTACAATGCAAAAAATAACACTTCTTTAATAACACAGAATACAATAAGATTGAGTATTTTTCTTATATTTATATAAATAAAACATACCATTCTCATTTTAAAGCCCTTGTCTTCCAGGTTGTTCTCAAGTAAATTTAAGTCATCTGTTGTATCAACTGTAGCAGGTCTCTGATTTCTGTTAACCAAAAAATTGTCCTTCGTTGGAACTCTAGGAGAAAAATAATTATTCATTTAATATATATAAATATTCTGCAATTAATATATCAATAATCCTTTTTTAACATTATTGTTAACAAACAGTGTATTCTATAAGTAACTCACTTTCTTCTGTAAGTGGAAAAACTGTTGATTTCTTACTGCCATCGCTAAATCTAGCAGAAGGTGAATTGGTTCGGCGTAAACTCGCAGAGGGTGCAGACACTAGGCAATGAGTAACTTCTACGAAATCTCCAACTTTTAAGTCGGTTTCTGCTAGGTTTCTCCACAGAGTCACCTCCATGGAGTGTCCCTGCTCTTTTAAGCTAACAGTTCTTAATTTGGTTTCTTGGTGGCCTACTTGAACAAGTTTTACTGCCTCATCCTGAAAGAAAAGTATAAAATTCTAACAAAGAAAATTACAATCCATTAACAAATATATATAATTAGTTTCTTTTTCCCGTTATGTTTGCATTGCCATTGGAAATCTGTGATGATCATTTTCCTATCATGTCTATAACACGCAAAACAACAAAGATGGTGTGTAAGGCTTTAAAGCGAGGATACACAAATATTACAAACAAATAAACATCAACTCTAACATAAATAATAGCATTAAAGTCAAAATATCATATCACTCTTAACGTGCAATTTGCCTGCATGGCCTGATGTGTTAAAGGACCGAAGATATCCAAAATATAAGCTAAATTACGTTGTACTTACCCAAATAACCTGTCCCTGTACTGATATAATACCCGTTATGGGCATATCCAGAGCCTCTCTAATTGTTTTGGAAGGTGAAGTTGGTGTTATGAGCAGCACAGCTTTATCTGTCTGCTCTTTCGTCAGATTAAGATGAGGCGCACACATGATCTTTGAATGGGTAAATAAGACAACCTTATTTCCTTTCACAAGGAAATTTCTTAACTGCATGGTTTTGCCTTCTCTGATCTTCATCATCTGGTTTTCGTCACTCAATGTGGCCAGCATACAATCTGTTTTATCGGCTATGCTGAAGTTCAACATGCTTCCCTTCGTTCCACTGCTGCCAGTGAAGTTTGCAGTGTGTCCAACTTTGGCAACAACCACAATCAATTTTCCCATGGGATATGCTGCTGCTTCTTTCCCTTTATTTTCCATAATCAAATCTTTGAGACTTTTTTCCTGCATATGAAATTTATAGTATTAAATCATAAATTTGAGTTTTTTCCCCCTAACATTTAAGGACTGTGTAAAAATTTAAAGCATCTGTGATAAACAGTTGCTGAAAATTCTTTGACAAAAATTTGTTTGAAAATTTGGTTATTTGGTAAAAAAAATAAGTAAAGTCGTCATTTAACAGGAATTTGACGTCCGATTGGTACAATTTGGTTAAAAAATTAGTAAAGTCGTGATTGAACAGGAATTTGACGTCCGATTGGTACAAAAATATATCCCACAATATGGCATGATTTAAGAAACACTGTGTAAAAATTTCAAGCATCTGCGATAAATAGTTGCTGAGATAAATGCGACAGAAATATTTGTTACGGACAGACAGACAGACACACAAGGGTAAAATAGTATACCCCCTCTCTTTTAAAGCGGGGGTATAATAATTTCTTTCTCGGCAAACGAAAATACAAACAAAAATGCATAATGGGAATGTTAAGAAAAAGAAACCGTTTGGTTTCGTCCCCCGAATGATTGGGGTCATTCAACCCGCATGCTGTGCATCGATTGTAAAGAAAGCAAACTTCAGAAATAATAGCGAACAAAACGTACACATGTTTATTTGTAAATTGTCTGATCATTTTGACCTTTAATCAAAGCGATGACAAAGTCGTAATACAACCACATCCTTATCATCGTCAGGGGTGGAATTTAACATGAGGCGAAATAACGCGGTACCCTTTAATGTCGTTTGTTTTGTTAGCAAATTTTGTACGTATTTTTCTTCATTTAAATGTGGCTTAATTGACTGGGGAAAATACTGCAATGTCTATTATTATACATATCCTTAGCATAACCATCGTTTAAAAGCGTGCATAAAATTTGGTATAAAATCGGACTAAGCAGCTAAGGTACTGTAAACAAGCTCACAACTGATACCCCCGCTAAGATTAAAATCATAATGCGTGTATTTTTCCAATTATAGAAAATATTGGATGAATTATTTCACCGTCCATTTTCTATATATAACAACTGCTCTTTTTTTTAAACTGTTGGTCATGAGCAATATCTGTGTGAAGAAAGAACATTCAATGCTTCTCCATAATAAAGATAATGACCGGACACGAATTTTGCACTTTTCTGCCAGTGACCTTGACCCTGCCCAAATGAACTTGGATCAAGGTCATGACACATCCTTAGGTCATAAGCAATCTTTGTGTGAATTAAGAACTTCTACTGTTTCTCCATAAGAAAGATATGGACGAGACACAAATTTTGCACTTTTTCTGCCAGTGACCTTGACCTTGCCCAAATGACATTGGGTCAAGATCATGACACACCCTTAGGTCATAACCAATCTTTGTGTGGAGTAAGAACTTCCAATAATTCCAGAAATAAGATGTGGACCGGACACAAATTTTGTATTTTTTCTGCCCTTGACCTTGCCCGAATGACCTTGGGTCAATGTCATGACACACCCTTAGGTCATAAGCAATCTTTGTGTGAAGTAAGAACTTCCTATATTTCTCCATAAGAAAGATATGGACCGGACACGAATTTTGTATTTTTTCTGCCAGCAACCTTTACCTTGCCCAAATGACCTTGGGTCAAAGTCATGACACACCGTATGGTCATAAGCAATCATTGTGTGAAGTATGAACCTCCAATGTTTCCCCATAAGAAAGATTTGAACCGGACACGATTGCACAGACAGACGGACAAGGTGATTCCTATATACCCCCCCCCCCCCCAAAAAAAAATTGTTTGCGGGGGGTATACTAACATTTTATTACAAGTAGTAATTCGCAAACAAGATGTCTATAAGTTGAGCGAGAGAGAGACTTACAAATTTCCAAAGGCCATTTTAACCAATTGATCTGCATTCTCATCTGATTTTTTGGATTCAGTTTCTCCATCTATTGTCAGTTCGTCATTGTTGTCGTTCGAATTGCCTCTAAACAATATCCCTTGTGACTCTGACGTGTTTTTGACCGTCTTATTATATTTTATTAAATAATTACCCTATTTCCAGTTCCTCCACAGCGATTTCAATGATGTTGCTGTTCCCTGATAACAGGGATTGTTTTCTGTCATCAGGGTTGAGGAATTTGTCGGCCTTTATGAGGGTCAGCATTTTGTTCCCCTCCCTAAGTGGTGATTCTGTAGAAAACCAATCAAGTTCTATAAAACAAAACATCGAAACGTTTAATATAAAATGATGCAACGAGGGAGCATTGATAATTTTTGTTGTTTGTTTTGGTTTTTTTTTTTTTATTTTTTTTTTTGTACATATATCATTGTTACATTGATTTGCTTATTTGTTTCATTGGTTTTCCTTGGAAAAATATCATCAGCAAGAGAAATAAAAAGTAGGCCAGTTTGGAAACTAACCTGACAATCTTTTTTTTAAATTAAGATTGCTAAAATAAATTACTCTCCATATGATTGAATGTTTTTTTCACATCCTCTTCATCTTCAAATGAATATTGAGTGTCTCAAATTCCTAGAATATACGTACATTTGACTAATCACAGGAGGTATCGTCCCTAGACCTGAGCACCCTCTGTTCCAGCCACCGTTTGTATACTTTACAACAGTACGCTGCTATTATCATCTTAATATTGTTTTGTTCCTTTTCAATGTTTTAAACTAGTTTCAGACAAAAGAGAAAACATTACAAATTTTACATTTCCACGAGTATAGTAGTAATATCTAGAGAGTACTTTAAACCTTACAATACGTGGACACGAGATTCAAACGGAAAGAAGTGTCTGATTTTGTATCATGGCTGTGGCGTTTTGCCTTTGTAAATAAAGTGTACAATAACTGGAGATACACCGATGGGCGGAGCCAACAAAATCTGAGTGTGTAAATAAGTTATTGAACACCAAGGTAATTTCAACCTTTAATTTCTAACTTGCACAATCATTTTCTTAATAAAGACAATCGTTTGTGACTTAAAATTAAACATAACATTTCTCATAAACTGACAATTGCAACGTCAACAAGTTCATCCACTGATATGAAATAAACGTGCAGATGTTATATGAGGAAGTACTGCTACCATCAGCTGGGGGTGACTTACCAGGTTGACAGTAGTGTCGTATCTGTTTGTTATGTAGTTCCTTGTGAGCTAGTCCTCCCTTGAATGTCTTTCCTGACCTGCCCGTAAATTCAATGAATTTATCTCGGTTATCCTCACCAAGAAGAAACTGATTACATTCCAAAGAATGATGTTCGTCATGCCCCCCTCAACCCAAACAACTTGCAACAGTAAAAAAAACACGGTGTTTGGAAGAGTTTCTGCGATGTTAATCCCAAATATTTCTTTTCTCAAAGAACTGCTTCATCTTCCGGAAGTATTAGGGTCAGCTTGTTTTCTTTTCCCTTACTGCATATAGGCCCTTATAGAGGTGGAGGTTTAGGCGATGACGTAACTATTAGGGTCTCCTAGAGGGTATTTTTCGAAAAGTAAATTTATAGAGGTCGTGTTCTCATTGGAGGATTGCATATAGAGGTAATGACGTAGTTACTATTGAGGCCTTATAGAGGGGACTTTCCATGAGGCCATATACAGGAGGCTTTTCAGAACAGTATAGAGTTTGCATAGGAACATACTCAGTATACAGTTGATTACTATACCAGATAATGAGCATGCGCAAAAAAAAAGATTTTTAGTTTATTCATTTTTGTAAAAACAATCATTTCATTATGGATTGTCAAGGAGTACTGTGCAAATAGAAAATTATAGCCTGGAGTGCATTGAAAAAAAGATGAGAAAAATCCCAAAACGTGGACATTGAAGAGAGTCGTTGGTTTGACAATAATAAAGTTTGTATAAAAGATTTCAAAGAAGTGACGCGAAACGGTTGCGATTTTGCTGACAGCTGGGGAACTAAAGAAATTTTATTAAAACGTAGAGTTATGCCCCAGTGAGCGCCTGATATGAAACACGATGAATGCAAGACAGACAAAATTATCAATGAAAAAAGTTCAGTTTAACGATAACGTTCGCACTCTGTTAGTTCCATACGAACAAAGAAAAGGTGAATGGATGAATTATGCCATTGATAGAGCCCATTTTAGGAGAAGAATTCAACAGACAGAGATGATTTTCTTGCCTATATTTTATAAAAAAAATAAGTTATTGAAGTGTAACCAAGCATAACCCAGGTGTAAAAAATTGCAAAGGACAGGTAGAGGTTTTTTAAGTAAGAAGTTTAAAGTGTTTATATTGCACATGTTGAAAACAAAATATTGTTTAACATGGTGAAAGTAGATATTGCACAACGATGGTGAAATAAAGTATAAAAAAAATGATTTTGCCAAAAAAATATGTAAGAGGCTAAATTTAGTATATGAGATAATTTTTAACAAAAGAAAAAATGTTATATTACAGTGTGTTGTGAAATGGTTTACGTTATATAATAAGGTAAACATAGGTGATGATGTAAGGTAAATAGTATAAATACTGAGGATGAATTTAGAGCTACATTACTATTGCATATACATTTCCCTGTAGCAGACACAATTTGGAAGAGATGGCTACTAAACCGACAACCTACTGGAAATGCCAAGACGTGGAGGCTCCTGTGGAGCCGAACCGAATAAGGAAAAGACTGTTTATCAACTTAGACCGAACTGGGTCCTATTGCTAAGCGTCCCAAGATGGTCAAAGAACAGACAGCGACCTCGATTCTGAAGGAGAGCATAGGGCGAAATATGTTCCTCGTGGTGTCAAAGTTTTACGGTGACACTAAAGTACACTTAAGAGTGTATGAAGAAAAAGAAGACGGATCCGACTACCCAACTAGGAAAAGGGTTGCACTCAATTTAGAAAAATGGAAAAAGATTACCTATTTAAAGGATGATGTAGACAGCGTTATTGATCAGTAAGATGCTGAGATGCAGGTAGCCTATAAGCAACACTTGGAGGAGAATTACTACATGACGGTCGACAATGACTACCCTGTAGTAAATATCAGGAAGTGGTGGATGCCGCCTGGGAATGGTGAAATAGTTCCGACGAAGAATGGAGCTGCCATCACATTTGATCAGTGGGAAACCCTTAAGGAACTGATGTCTGAAGTCGAAAAGAAGATTGGTGACCAGTTAAAGGAGATCGAGTTTTGCGAGAATTCCGAAAGTCACCAGAATCAGATGGGCTTTTTGCAATGTCCAAGTTGCAATCCAAATGACTGTAATAACTATTAGATTGTGTAAAAAAACATTTCATTGTGTTCAAAGTACCATTCGTGTTTAATGAAATATTTATGTAATTATATTTGTTACTTATGTATGTAATATGCTTAAAGTTTTTTTTAAATACATGTAAAGATAAAGAAAGAAATATTTTTCTTAGATAATGTACAAAACTTTTTTGTATCATCAAGATGGTATTGCTATTTTAATTATGTATGTTGTACTATAATAAAAAAAATGTTTCACTATGCATTATTTTTATAATTTGTTTAAAATATTGTCTAAATTCAAAAAGAGACGTTAAACAGTGTTTGGTTCATAAATCAAAATGGTGTTGACTGAGGAACAACGACGGTACTTGGAAAACATATGGACTGACGTGAAACATGCTGCCTCCTTTGCAGGTCCTTACAAATTGTATCAAATTATGAAAAAAGAATGGAAACAAAAAATTGGTTTAAATGGTATAAGAGACTTTTTGCCAGATTTAGAACCGTATTCGCTTCAAAAGAGAGTTCAGAGAAAGTTTCCAAGGCGTCACATTTTCACCAATTCTATAGATACCATATGGGATGGTGATTTACAAGACGTGCGAAACGTATCCAAGGAAAATGAAGGCATACAGTATATTATGGTTTTACAAGACATAATTTCCAGATATGTATTTACAGCTCCTTTGAAACAAAAAACGGCGTCGTATGTAATAGAAGCTTTAAAAGGGTTTTTGCTAATGGAAGAAAACCCAAAGTATTTAAAACCGATAAAGGAAGTGAATTTAAAAATCGGTGGGTGTCTTCGTTTTTTAAAAAAAAGAAGGTGTACACCAAACTTTTACGGAAAATGAAACAAGTAATTTTGCAGAAAGGAGCATTCAAAATTTGGAAAACAGATCGCAGCGCATGTTTACTCAAAATCAATCTTACGAACTTTTGAGTAAGCTACAAGCAGTTACTGATAACATCAATAACACCCCTTTCCGTCCTTTAGGGGGAATAACTCCTGCATCTGTGACTAAACAAAACGAAGAGGAGATTCGTTATAGAGCTTATTTACAAAGGACAAAAGACCCGGTGTTGTGTCAAAAAAAAAATCTAAATTAGCAGAAAAAAAGAAGTCTTACAAATTCAAAGTCGGTGATAAAGTTAGAATATCTCATTTGAGACGGACATTTCAGAGAGAATAATGGGAGAGAAATTTTAAAAGTTAGTCGGAGATACCGTAGTCAGGGTTTGCCTGTCTACAAATTAAAAGACTTTGCTGTGGAACCTATAACTGGAACTTTATATTCACAGGAACTTCAGAAAGTAAGCACAAGTGACAATTCTATCTGGAAGATCGATAAAATTCTTAAAGAACGAAAAAGAAAAACAAACGGTAGAGATCCTAGTGTCCTGGCACAAATAGCCTGCTAAATTTAACTCTTGGATAAAATCCGACATGCAAAACGTATAAATAGAAAGGATTACTTTTATGACATTCATTATTTTCAAACATGAGCATCAGACTGGTTCTAAGATCTACTGATAGTCAACAGATTTATAGCGGTAATACGTCTTACGACAGGGATATTGGAATGTTTCTCTGTTGGAGTTTAATTTATCTACGGCATCCATTCAACCAGAATTGTACGTCTGTAGCAATTTGTGCCAAGATACTGTAGTGGGGGAGCGAGAATTACCTCTCTTGCGACTGGTAATTTAAAAAAAAAGCGGAAAATATCATTTATAATTTTCCTTCCGAAATACCTTTGCGATTGGGCGAATTTAAAGACGTGAGGGTGTATATAAGAGACTCGAAAAATCAACCCGCTTCATATTTGAAAGGTACGACCACTATTACACTGCTGCTGAAAAAGCGTTTATTTGAAATACAGTAATGGGTTCCACGTACGTGTCAGACCCTAGGGTGTGGAAAACATTTTATCAAAATATGTTCGAAGGAGGGTTTAAGCCTAGTAAATACAGAGGTCGGCAGACAGGTGGCGGAATAGGGGGTATGTTTTTCAAGAAACCGCTTATGATTCCAGTCAACCCGCATTTATCCCGGACGGAAGCGGTAGATCAAGTTCTGGGAAAATGGAACAAAGATGCGGGTTTGGAAGTCACAAGAAGCCAGTTTGGCAAAGGATATGCCATGTATGCCTTTAATTTGGCACCTAGTGACCTGGGTGAAGAGTATTTAAACCAGGTGAGACAAGGAAACGTTCGATTCGAAGTTAAATTTGCTGCCGATACAACGGAAACATTGAACTGTCTGGCTTACGCAGAGTTCCTGGCCCTTTTGGAAGTGGACCAATCACGGGACATCAAATACACTAAAGCATGACAACATCATGTGCATTACCAAGGGACACGAGTCGCTTAGCAAATTTTTCAAAGGCGTATTTTAACCGAATACATTACCAGAGATAGTCCAAGTTTACCCCTCGGCCTACGTTTATAGAGATCCCTCTCATTCACCTGGGTCCCACTGGATAGTCATCTGGATAGACGGCTTCCGAACAGCGGAATTTATTGACAGTTTTGGCCGACTACCTGATACTTGAAAACATGTTGACTACCGAATATCGGAACATAAATAACGATGTTATTAAATGCGAATCAGGTTATAACTTAGAAAAAGCTCATATTGTTTTGAAAGGACCTGTACCGGGAGTGAAAAAGGCACCGATTTACATGTATATGAAAACTTTTATGCCATAAAACCAAGTATCGTTGTTGTGAACATTGTAGACCAAAGAAATTGAATAAAACACAGCTCATTAAACCCTTAAAAGTAATAATTATCAGGAACGTATATACTATCGGGATAGGCAACTTCTACATTCGCCATGTTTACTTCCCATGCTATCACACGAGCCTTGACAAGTTTGAAGAACTATGTTCAATCCCAGTAAATTATATAGGTTTTTAAAACGATCTGATAAGATTTGGTGGGGAGGCACGATAATCGGAACTTGTGTCTCAACTTGTTAAAAGCACCGAATGTTTTACCAAAGATCACTCTTGTGTTTTCTGTTAAAGTTTATATTCACCAGCACTGCGATTGGATCAGCTACTCGCAGCTGCAGCTAATCAGAAAACGGAAAAAGTTTTCTTAATGAAATCCACAAAGAGTTTATGGGGACCAAAGTGGACCGAAAACCCTTGGCTAGCGAAGATGACACGATGCTTTAACTCACTTAAATATGTGTAACGCGACTTTGGAGGGGAGGGGTTATGGTGTTTACGATTATGTCTAATTTTACTTTAACCAAAATACTAAGGTCGTGTGCTATCCACAACACGTGCGTCGGATTTGCGATCTTTATAGATCAAAGAAGAACAAACCTTTTGAATTATTGTATTGTTCACCAATTACTGAGAGTAAAACACTAAGTAGCAGGCTAACGATGTTAGGCTTCTATTGAAGCTGAACACCGCTCGTAAAAAGCAATGTCCGCCATATTTCTCTGTTAGCACCGCTCTTCCTACAACCTCTATATATGCCACTGACCTCTATATATGCCACTGACCTGTTTAAAATTTTTCAAATCTAAATCTGGATTTGCTCATCTGTGAGAATGGCTGACGACGGCTGTTTCCTCTGGATCTAGATCTGCCCAACTGTGAGAATGGCTGACGACGGCTGTTTCCTCTGGATCTAGATCTGCCCAACTGTGAGAATGTTTGACGACGACTGTTTTCCCTGGATCTTAAGGATCTGGCTGGTGAGGGACTCTTTGAAGAAGAAATCCTTTGAGGTGCCTTTCTTTGATAAGCTACCCCTACCATGTCATTGAAATAGATTATAAAAAGGATTCAAACTTGAATTTTTTTTATTTATAAATTGTTCTTTTGTGATAGATCAGTAAAATATTCTAAATCAGAAGTCATGTCTAAAATGGAATAGTCAAGATTTACAGACTAGCATAAAATAAATAATAATATAACTTGCAAGTAATCTTTTACCAATGGCTTGCAAATAATATTTTTAAAAAAAATTGGAAAACAAATCATGATGAGGAAGTAATGATCAAGAATGATCAATGCAATGTACCATTTGATTTCTGTGTTTTAGAACTCACAGCTGGTTTTGGAACTATCTGTTTTTAGAGTTCTTCCTGTAGGATAATTAATAACACATTAATTTATCAAAAGCAATTGTTATTAAAAAAGTATTTTAATTGTTCCTGGAACATTTTTGAAGCATTAAAAAACTTAAAAAATGCTAGAAGATGTAAGCTTTTACCTAAATGAAAATATTTTTTTTTTTTTTTTTGTTATACCTGTGGCAAACTCTGTTCCAAAAGATTTCTTTTTGGGAATCCTCTTCCCCAGTGGAACCTCATCACCTGAAGACTCCTCAGACTCGTCACATGTTGTGATGTTTGGGATATCACAATCTTTTTTCTCGTATGATTTTTACAATACATAACAATACATACCAATTTGGATGTTAGATTTTTTTATCCCCTCATGCAACTTGTTACAAGGGGACATCGTATTGCTGCTGTGTGTATGTGTGTGCGTCTCCTTTAGCTTATGGGCAAGTTAAAAAGAAAACACTTACACCAAAATGTTTCATGTCGCGAGGGGATGCTCTGCTTAGCGGTGCCCTTTCCTTTTTTAATTGCCTACTATGTATCAATCTGGGTCATTGAAATAGTAATATGTAAGTTCATATATCAGTAAAATAGACAAAATGCAAAAACAAAAATTCAAAGTAGAGTAAAATATTATTAAAAATATAGTTATTACTACTACTATTACTACTATCCTTTTTCAAAGCACTATACATGTACCTTATAATGTAACTTTTAAAAAAAATGTTTATCATTTTATAAAGATTTATGCATACGACCTAAGTTAAGTATTTTATATTGTTACCAGTACATGTTTTAAAATTACTTTTGTCAATGCTAATACTTTCATTATTATCGCCTCTCTTATATTTTGATTAATAAAATGTAGTTTATATGTTGTATTTAATGATAGAAAAAAAAATTATCCAAAAAAAAAAAAATCTGACGTTGTTTCAACGTTGATTCAATGTCTTCTGCCTTTTATTCAATGTCTAAATTTGGTTGTTTGGTTGAAATATGGTTGAAATTTCGTCATTTAACTCTTCGTATAGAGATGGCTTCTGAAATATATAACCCAAGAAGTTTAAATGATTATACAACATATCAAATTGTTTCATACACAACAAGTCACCAAACTTTAGATAATACTCTATTTATTTATTTGGAGATTGGATTTCCTCACAATAGTTTCTAATTAGTCAATAAGAAGCACCAAGTTCACCATAAAACAGATATACATATCAAAAGTTTGTTCGAATCACAGTCATCATTTCTGCTAAACAATAATTCATCGGTCTTCCTTCACTCTCTTCAGTTGAGTTTCCTGAGATATAATCATTGGACTCAAATTTTGCTTCAATACACGTACACGATGTCGAACAACATCTTCCAAAAAAGAATGCAAAATGTGTGCACTATATCAGTTAATGTAAACTCCTTTGATCAGTTTAAATGTCGTGTGTTTTATTTTAAAACCCCAACATTGTATTACAACCAAGCAAATATTCAAGGAACACAAGTACATGCATTGTGTGATCAATGCAATAATGCACGAGTTTCCTTCACATTTTTTTCCATGAATCAATTTTATTAAAAAGAACTATATATGATAAGAGTTAAATTTGGCCCCCATAATTCGCCATTTTTTAAAGTGTTTCGCTACAATAAAATGTTAACTAATTTTTTTAGAAGAGTTGATATAAAATATATTTTTCATCTATTCATTTGATTTATTTGCACTCACTGGCAGTATATGACGTCAGAAGTGACGCCATTTCTATAATTCAATCAAAATCAGCCAAAAATTGACATTTTACTTATCTATTTACGAATGGGAAAAATAGAGCGCATGCTTGAACAAGGAAAATTTGTTTGTCACTTATTAGTCTTGGCTAGATACATCTCTGATTAAAATATTTGATTTGTTCAAGAATGCGCTCTATGTTTTCGGAAGGAAAAACTGCTTGAAAACAAGCTGTTTTACGCTAAAAATGCAAAAATGGCGGGAAAAGGTTGTCTTTACAATTTTATACTTCTAAATTGTGGGCACTTGAACCAAAATGAATATTATGTAAGCACATCACATACATATCTGTACTAAGAAAACAAAGAATGATAGTAAACTGATGATGTTCATTTTAGGGGGCCATTTTAGGTCCTTATCATATATAGTCCTTTGAAGAAATGACAACTTACTTCACTGTTGCGATGATAAAATCCAAATCATTTTGCCTCAGTGGTCGATGTGTTGCTTCACACATTCAAATTCAAAATGTGTTCTCCCTCTCCACAGCTGGACTCTATTTCTTTGTTTGAGTTTGCTCCAGTAATTTGATACTAATTGGTCAGCTCGTTTCAAGCAGTGCAGATAGGGGCGAGGTGTTACACTTATGGCTAACACACCCTCACTGACAATTTACAAGTTACGTATGCGTTTTATATATTTTAAATTAAACTTAGGTCTATTGGTTTATATATGTTAATGTATGTTATTAAAAATGGCATTGTTTTACAGACTTGGAAGTACAAAGGTCGATGATCGCGTGCACAAGGAAACTGCTTATATTTATTACAAAAACAATACAATCAGATAATATTTTTATGTAATGTTTTAATCGATATATATCAGATTACAAGACGTCATACTGACGTTGAAAACTGTTGTTCAACGTCGTCAACCATAATCAACATATTTTTAACGTTGGTACAACGTTGTATGCCTGCTGGGTTTTTTCATTCTAAATACCTGCATGCATGTAATTCATAAATTAGATATGATTGATTGTTACAAACTGAATGGAAGTAAAAATATGTTCAAGTAAAAAATACACACTCACTGCATTGATTTAATAGCCACTAATTTATTATTATAATGACATAAAAACTGTCTCAAAGATATAAGTCGTCGTAGCGTGGAGGGAGTGAGGTTATGGCAGTAACCGAAGGACCCCGGGTTCAATCCTCGTATTGGGCGTTTTAAATTTTTTGTTCATTTTATTTTCTAGGACAAAAACCGTTTTTAATACCTTTTATGTCATAAAATTAATCGTTTGTTGGTAAATTAAGCACATATTGAGTTAATTAACATATTGAATTAAGACATTTTAATGGCCTAAAGGTGATTTAAAGGTGGCTTAATAAGTTTGGACATTAAAGACCTATAAGTTGTCTTTAAAGGTGGCTTAAAGATAGTCTTTAAGCTGCCTTTAAGCCATCTTTACGCTTTCTTTAAGTCACCTTTAAACAACACATATAGCTTAAAGGTGGCTTAAAGATCGTCTTAAAGTTACCTTTAAGCTATCTTTAAGGAGAACTTAAAGATGGTCAATCATCCTGGGGGGGGGGGGGGGGGGACCAAGGTTTGTTGGAGTTGCAGCACGGGTGGAAACTATAGAGTCTCAGCTAGCCCAGATTACACAACTGTTGGTGGGGGATGTCAGGGTCCTTAGGGGGCTAGCCCTAGAGATAATGCAAATGATAACCTGCCGGCCGAGGCAGGAGTGAGCTCGCAATCTGGGGGTCAAGGGGACGTAGACACTGGGCATCCTCTAGTGGATGCTAGCGTTCCCAGGGTTGCAAGCTACTTGGTGTCACCCGAGCAGTGCTCACATTGCTTGCAACCCTGGGAACGCTAGCATCCACTAGAGTATATCTAGAGAAAATATCGTCAGAGAGACAGAGAAAGAGAGAGAGAGAGAGAGAGGGACGTAACAAGTGAAATAAACACACCAGGATTCAATGCAAATGTCATTAAGAAAGCAATAACCAAAAGACTGTGACTGTTTATATATATAAAAAAACGATTTTTGAGAAATTATAATTATTATCGATATTACTTTTCATAAAAAGCTATAATTTAATGTTTGGAACATTAAACACCATCTGTTGTTTCTCCTTAATGCCCCTTCGTGCCAATGTATGTCATTTTATTTATTCTCCGTCATAAAGAATTGTCACGTATACCACGTTTTGTTGTAGAAAGGCATATGATTTCTAGGAATTATATGTAGATTATATTTAAAAACAAACAAACGGAGAACTCAACTGAATACTGTCAATGTATATATAGGAATTATAATTAAAAACACATGTGTAATCTATTTATGAAAGTTATAAAAAGGAATATCTTAAAAACTATTCGACATTACTTTTTCATGAATATGCTATATGTATAAATCTAGTTTTGGGAGTACATCAAGAACATGAATAACAGGTTATGTATAGAATCCGAATAAAGCTGTGAAGTTTACCAGCACATCATTACACCATCGGTGTTTGGGTCGATAGTGCTATGAGGATGAAGTATTAGAGCGACAGTGCGTTGGCGATGGTATCCTTCATCATTTCATCGCACCATCGTGCTACCGACTGTACTGCACATGCACAATTGGGGAAAAAATGACGACAGGTAGTGAATAAATAAACGGATTATATATCAGAAATCTACTTTACTCGGTTGATAAACTTGACTGTATAATAATAAGCTAATAATGATATAAAAATAAGCTATGCTCTTCTTGCCAGACATAAAAATATTTAGAAGAGCTAAATTGTACTTTAATACATAAAGATAACAAAACAATAAAAAGAAAAATCGAATGATCGAGGCATGGTTTTTAACAGGAAGGGGAATAATTCACATCCTTATATATTTGTGCAAAGTATGTGCTCTATATCTGTGACTATGTGTTATTCTTAACACCTTAACCATTTATTTAGAGGATAAAGTAACAAGTGAAATAAAAACACCAGGAATCAATGCAAATGTCATTAAGAAAGCAATAACCAAAAGACTGTGACTGTTTATATAAAAAAAATGTACTTTTGAGAAATTGCAGTTATTAAGGTCTTCCGTTTTCCAACGGAAGACCTTATTGTTTTCGTTCGGTTTCTTTTTCCCTATTCTTTTTTTTTCTTACATATTTTGTGCAGGTGATTTCTCAGAAACTACCTGGTCGATTAACATGAAACTTTCAGATCTGATAGATATTACTCTGAACCTTACTGGAAATTTTTTTTATGGTAACGTCACTTCCGTTTTTGAGATATTAACAATTCAACAATTTTTATAGGGTCGGCTTGTCCACGAAGGTTCTCATAAACTAAAAAAGATATTGAGTTCAAACTTTCAGGAATGATAGTCCAAAGAATGTAGAATTGCAATAGCGCATTTATAATTTTTCGGCGCAAAAAGCGCCGAAGCCCGGTGGGGCTCCAAAAATGAGATAAAAAAGCGTTGTGATTTTGCATGGTTTTCTTAATTTATCTTTTTGTCCGAAAATATTTTGTTAAGACATGTAGAACAAAAAAGATTTATGTTTAAAAGATCTTTCATTTGACATCAAGAAAAAGGGGCTGGTCCCTCCACTTAGGGACCTAGAGTTCTTGAAAGTATTAGCTCTATAACTCAAAAGCGGTTAAGATTTCAACATGGCTGTCGCTGCAAAATATGTTCATTATGATCTTATTAATGTCGTAACAATAATATTTTGTTCGTGTATTGCGTAATGTGAGTGCAAAACGCTAAACTTGTTACCATGTATTTGTGTTTTATTTGGCAAATAAACGGGGTATTTGTGCGTATAACTGGCATAAAGGATACCAGTTTACATACGGAAAGTGTATAAACATTTTAGTTATTCTATAGTGAAACACATTATAGATAAAAGAACTGCTTCTATGCAATGCATTTGAGTCGTATTTAAAATCTAGCTGAATACCGAGCTGTGTATGTGAACAATTACGTATCCGATCCCTTGCCCGCGGCCGAGGAAATAGGTCACGGCTGGACTAGCGAGCGGTCTGCTGTTATCTAATACACAAGATTTGCGTCTGTCTGTAATGCACACGTGGGTTTTTATTTATGTAGCTGCAAACTCAAAAATTCCGATTTTAATGATTTTAATAGTAAATAAAAAAGATTATACCTTTACCTACTACCATAGACAAGTGTACTAGCTTGCGTTCGGAAAGTGTTTAAACAGTTTAATTCTTTTCTAGGGAAACACATTATGGGTAAAAGAATTGTTTCTATGCAATTGATTTGAGTCGCATTTAAAATATAGCTAGTTGTATTCCGAGCTTCATGTATGTAAACAATTATACGTATCCGGTCCTTGCCAGCGGCCGAGGAAATGGGTCGCGGCTGGACTAGCGAGCGGTCTATCGTTATCCAATACACAAGATATGCGCCTTGCTGTAATGCATACATGGGTTTATTTATGTAGCTGCAAACACAAAGACATCATATTTTAACGATATAAAAGAGAAAATGAAAAAGGATTATACCATTACCTACGAAGTATTGCTGTTTTGCTCTCGTAATTCAAAAAGAAAAAAAATAGATAGTATGACTGTCATTGAAAAAAGGGCATTTTTTTGTGATCTTGTCTATGTCATGAAATAGTTTTTTTGTTGGAAAATAAAATTCAGTTATCAAACTGCAAAAATTTCAAACCCACCACATAGAGTGTACAATTTCATAACACGGGCCGAGGAGATGCCGCGCTAGTGGACAGCCGATTCGCTGTAGGACACATGCTTCTCGTGTTTATACGTTATCACACATTCCAATGCTCATTGATTCGTTGTTATTTTCATTTCCAATTATATTGGTTAACGATGCATCAAACCATTGATTTAAATCATAGTTCGTATAATAAAGGAAAAAGCTGCCACCAATGAATATAATACGTTTTACAGTCGTACGACTTGAAATGTAAATAAATTCACTTGTGTCCGTTTGTGACATTTTGCTGCTGAGAATTAAATGCATTACACTACCAATTTCAACAACTTAACTTAAAACAAAGCTTAAGAAGTACAATGTTACATGCTTGCGGTAGGTACGGGTACAATAAAACTCACCATTTTTAAACAAGTTGAAGTTTTATTTACATTCAGGCCGTAAAATAATAAGGGTCACAATATTGGTATGACCTCTTCTAAATGGTAGTCAGATTCATTAAAAAGCATACTCATTGCTGAATTCATTCATTTACAAATTAATTTTTTTTTTGATTCTGAAAGAATATGTGAGTTTTAAAAATTTTATGTACATGTACATTCATTGTAAAAGTTTTGATTGTATTCGGACAGCTGTGAAGATCGAGTAGCGAACACATGGTTAAAAATACTACATGTACTTAGTAGATTAATTCTCTAATACAAATCGAATTGTCTTTAAAATTTGCATATTCAAGCACACTTAAATAGTTCATACATAAATTATATATAATTATATAAATAAAAACGTCTGTATGCTGTATTATGTATTTGCTGTCTGATTAGGACTGTTCTTCCCCAAAAAGAAGCGCTCTGCGATCGCGTAAAAAACGTTCTGTAAAGTACAACACCTGATTGGAGTACATGCTTATATACATTTTTTTTAAAAATGTGTACGTTTAACTAAGCAAAATTGTAGATGTCATGGAGTCAATAGGCAAATCGAATTCACCAATCAGGCAATAGCAGTTATCTAATGCCTATGACTGATAATTTTACAAGGTAAATTAATACATGTAAATATGAATTTTAAAGCATTCCCAGCTCCCCTGTTAAAAGCTTCCTTTACCTGCATTCTTTTATTAACAATTTTTGTGCACACATTTATTCGGAAATGGTTCAAATTTTGTTACACGGACCCGATAAGAAGATGAAAGGATGACCCCTAAAATTCCTTTCCCAAATATTTCAATAACGGTCTCAAATTTCAAACACTGGTTAGATAACATATAACTTATTTTGTACAAATTTTATGTACATGAATAACAATGTTCCTGTAACTTAACAAAAAATGACACCTTTTGAAATCTAATAGTTCCTAAATTCATCATTAAAATAAATAATGTTAGACGGCCCATGCAGCAAGTTTTTCAAGTCGAGTCTGTCGTTCAACAGCGCATCGATTGTGAACTTTCAGCGGGGTTTACAGGGTGAAACGACCACGAATTTGGACAAAGTTTAAAAGAGATGGACACAAAAAACAGGTGCGATTATATCTTGTAGGAGATAAAAAATGATTAATCTATATTTGCCATAAATACAAATTTTTATCATAAGAATATTTTAACATTTGGATCCGCCGAATATTTCCATTTCCCTTCATTGTTTGGTGCCTGATTTGAAATAACGTTTCGAAGTATAATAAGTTGAGAAATTTCTTTAAGCTGCATGTTCCGATTTGTCGGCCATTACAGTATCAAATAATTTTCCCTGCAAACCAAATGAATGATCTTACAAAGTTATAGACGTATTTACACGGAATTGCTCTCCTTTCAACGTTAGAAATATTCAAAGTAAATAAAAATTAATTTTGGGCATACAACCCCCCCCCCCCCAAAAAAAAAATTATTCCAATGATGGAATGTTTAAAAAAGGAAACCGTTGGGTTTTATCCTCCGAATGATTGGGTTTATTCATTTTGCATGTTTTGTTATGATTATTAACAACGTAGACATCAAAACTATAATGAACAAATGTACACTGCTTTAATTTTGTTTGAAAAGTCATGCCGTATATTTTATGTGTTATAATAGATTATATAAAAAAGACAGATGTCAAAGTCGTTATATAATCATACTAGCTTCGACGTAAGGGGCCAGTTTAATAACGCCAAACTCTTTTATGTCGATTATTTTGTGAATATACAACTTGTCTAATCCGGCGGAGGGGGGTTCTGAAAAAAAATGGCCGGATTAGGCAACATCCAGTTTAGAGGACATTGTTGCAAATTAATTTTAGTATTTAATGCAGGAGGTCCTGATCGTGTATTCTTGCAAAATTTTCCATTGTTCTGAAATATTTTAGATTTCATCGATAGTATTTACGGTACCAATTTTCATTTTATTTTTTTTTTGAAACAATAAATCCATAACGTAATACATACGATGGAAATACTTATTGAATCAAAACATCGTTATTGATTATTTTTCAAACTTCCGATTTACCTGAAAAGTGCATGCTAAACCGTAAATTGTTAAACAAAACATTAAACAGTCAACAGGTGGCTGAAATACCTGATGGCGAGAACTGTTTTGATGCAGGGAAACAATGGATAAATATTAATATAAATGAGAATTTTATTTTAAAAAAAAAATTGAGCATTTTGACAGAATAATATGCAACTCTGTACGTGTAGCCATACAACAGGGAAAACAAACGATATCGGCAGCCTTACTCTCACAGTATCCTGAATCACGGCCTGAAAAAAATTGGGTGATCTAATTATCAAATTTTTGCAATTCATAACAAAACTTTACGGTATTAACTGAAATAAGTTGCTACTTTGGATCTATATTTACAGTTTTTTAAATTAATAGCAACGACAGAAAAATTTGTGGATAATAGAGCATTAATATCTCGCAGAAGGCCGATCGATCGATAAGTGGACGGACTACGGGAGATAACTCTCACTAATTATAAGCAGTAGGCTTTTTCATTGCACTAGACAGGATCCGGTTTGCACAAATTTAAAACAAAAATGATGGGAAAATGTCAATGGGCTGAATAATGTCGTAGGATTGGGCAGCATGCCGTAATACACAACATCCGGATTCAACGAGTTTCAACATGTACATAATTTTTTCATTGAAATATGGCTTAACTGACCGGGAAAACTACTGCAACGTATATTATTGCACACATACTTAGCATAACCATCGTTTAAAAGCGTACAATTATTTTATTGAAAATCGGACCAAGCAGCTTTAACATTAAGATTTACATGTAAGACACTTTATTTGTCATGTGCATGATCATGTGCATTAATTATTTTCAATACCTGCTTATTCTCCACAGTGATCTCCAATTCCATTCACAACTGTTGTCATTCAAAATCACATGAATTAAACAAAATTTTAAATTTTGTGTAGATCTCAACTGTTATGTATCCAAGAAATCTATTGATTTTATCATGTGTTACGTAATTAGGTAATAACGTTTTTAGGGGTCAAACTTAATTCACAAATTACCATTTTTCCTTCGTAAACATTCATAGGATCGAAAACAGATTTACTACAGAGATTTATAATGTGGAATGTTTACATCTTTTCTCAATTCGGAAGTCTCTCCAAATATCTAGCACAATTTTTCAACGTTATCATCCGGGCATTATAATGGCTGATGCAAAATCCCCGTAGACATTTTTTTAGCCGTGTATTGAAACCTGACAAGCTAGAGGGGGCGTTGCAAAAAAAAAGGAAATCTTTTGATTTTTTCATACTATCGAATGAACATCGTCTGAATCAAGAGATATTTACAAATATCGAATAATTTAAGAAAGTGTGTGGCAAAAATATCTTGGGACAAGCTTTAGGTATAATACGTTTATATATCCTTACAATATAATGATTTTCTCATGCAATACCTAACTAGGGATATTAGGGACCAGAGGTAAAAAAGTTTAATCTTTTTTATTTCAATTGGAAGAAATGGAAGTATTTAAAAAGGCAACGTAAGAGAACTTATAAAAAAGCATTACAGGAAAGCATTAATTAGTACTTCACTCCTATTTCCATATCATGTTTTGTTGTCGAAAATTAAAGTCGATGACGTCATTTCACCTTCTAAAAATCGAACGGAAGACCTCCTCGTTGCTCGCAACAAGATCGTGTCTAGTTATCGATATTATTTTTCATGGAAAGCTATAATTTATTGTTTGGAACATTAAACACCATCTGTTGTTTCTCCTTATTGTCCCTTCGAATGATCGTAACGTAAAAACGGAAGTGACATTGCTATAGAAACTTTTACATCCTCGAGGCATTATAACTACACATTATCTCTGAAAGTTTCATAAAAATCGGTTAAAAACTGTTTGAGTTATGAAGCCAAAAAGGAGTCAGAAAAAAAAGAAAAAGTATAATAACTAGACACGATCTCGTTGCGAGCAACGAGGAGGTCTTCCGTCTGTTTAGAGTGTTTAGAAATTCGTCACCATTCTTGATATATCTGAGAAAAAACGTTTTAGGGGCGGGTCCATTTTTCCTTATTTGGGCCACTGTACCAAAGTTTGAAGGTTGCAAGATAAAGGTTGTAAGATAAATATATTTGCTTCTATAATACATTACAAAATATAGCTCGGTAAAGAGTTATAGAAAAAGACTTAAGAGCCCTTTTAGGTCCCTAATATTAGGGGCCAGCCCCTTTTTCTTGGTATCAAATGAAAGGTCATTTAATTTTAAAGACATTTTGCTCAACAGTTGTTAAGAAATTCGTTACCGTTTTTGAGATATCTGAGAAAAACGTTTTAGGGGCCGGTCCCTTATCTCCTTATTGGGGCCGCTGAACCAACTTTTGAAGGTTGCATGTTGTTAGTTTCATCATTTTGAGCATCTTTTATTCTATACTGCATTTCAAAATATTTTTACTTTTTGAGATATAGGTGATCAAAGTTTTGGACTTTTAACCCCTTAAAACCCCTAATTACGTAACACATGAAAAAATCGTTATGCTCTTGGGCTTCATAACTGTAAGATAAACATATTTGCTTCTATAATTCATTACAAAATATACCTCAGTAAAGTGCTATAGATGAAAGATTTTAGAGCTCTCTAGGTCCCTAATATAAGGGACCAGCCCCTTTTTCTTGGTATCAAATGAAAGGTCTTGTAAATATAAACCTTTTTTACATTACATGTTTTAATAGAATATTTTCCAGAAAAGAGATAAAGAAAGAAAAGCACGAAAATTCACGACGTTTTTTTAATCTCAATTTTCGGGTCCAGGCGAGCGTCGGCGCTTTTCAAGATAAAAATGATTTAAGACCTTCATGCACAACTTCAGTCTTTTGTCTAACAACCCTGAAAATTTCAACTTTATATCTGCAATAGTTAAAGAGGAGTTCCGCCGACAAAATACCCCTATAAAAATCATAAAATCAACGATATCTCAAAAACGGAAGTGACGTCATCAATGAAAAAAATTTGCAACAAGGTTCAGATCAATACCTATCAGATCTGAAAGTTTCATAAAAATTAAATGAGCCGTTGCTGAGAAATGGCGTGCACAAAATTTGTAAGAAAAAAAATAATAATAATAGGGAAGAAGAAACAAAGCAATAACAATAAGGTCTTCCGTTGGAAACGGAAGACCTTAATAAAAAGAAACCGAAGAATAACAAGAGAGTCTTCCCTAAAAAGAAACCGAACGAAAACGGAAGACCTTAACAAGATAATGCTCATACTACTTGTCGAGGATGTCAAAAAACTGAACAGCTTTTTGGACACGGAGGCAAAAACGGTGTGCTTGGAAGTTAAAGACAATCACGATCTCTATGCAGAGTTAGCCCTTGCTCAAGTAATACTATTTAACAGAAGAAGTGGGGAAGCAAAGAATATGACATTGTCAGCATTTTCAGAAGCTAGGAAAATTGACAGTGGAGATCCAGATGATGTTTTAAGTACACCCTATGCCGTTTACACCTCAGAGTGGAAATAAAGGGGAAGAGAGGGGGGGATTGCTGTTTTGTTCACAGAAACTATGAAAGAATCAATTAATATTCTCATCAGTATGAGGAAAAAGGCTGATGTCACACAACCTTATCTCTTTTCAAGGCCAAGACCTCATACAAAGGCTCTTAAAGGTACTGCTGCTGTACGGAGATATTCTATAGAAGCAGGTTTGAAAAAATCCTAATTCTGTCAACTCAAAAACGGTAAGGAAGCAGTTAGCTACTTTAGCGCAGGCTTCAAACCTGAGTAAAACATCATAAGACATTTTGGCAACTTTTCAGGGCCAAAACAGTTAAGTTTGCAGAGAGGTTTGTAGACTTCCTGAAAGTGTTCTGAAAGTTTCTTACCTTTTCCACAGTATAAACAATGGTACCATAGAAAGTACCGAGGAATGGACTTCGATGCGATTGATTTTCCTGACCAACGTATTTAGATTTTTCAGATTCTTCCCTTTTCGTAGGTTTTCCTTTGTCAGCTTTAAATTATGCACAGATTGAATTTTGTCAAAATAAAGAAAAACTGTATTTGTATTGCAGAAAAAGTAGACTCGTAAAGTGAATCAAAGAGTAAAAAAGGTGAAGAGAAGGAGGAGGAGGAGGAGGAGGAATTTTCTGACAACACCTTGTTTTTAATAAATGTATATGTGAGAACACCTAAGCTATCTAGGCAGGCAAAACTCATGCTTTCAATGACAGACAGAACCTACAGCTAGCGCGCTGTTTGCGCACTACATGGTTTTCGTGATTGAAGTGAAATGCAGACCCAAAATAGTTCCAAATACATGTGTTTGTGTTTTTTTGTCATTACATTCACAATTTCCACTAAAGCGTCTTCATAAAAAATAATGCAACTTGTATATGTATCAAAGGAGCCTGTAAAAACTGTTTGAGTTGCCTTTTTTTTGTAGATTTACTTACTCCTTTTCAACAGGCTTTGGGATTGTTCTATGTCTGAGTCGGGGTTTGTTGGATTTCGAACAGCCAAGAAGTGATTTATCTGCAAAAAAAATATTTGCAAGACATAAGTATTTCAAGGAAATTCACCTTACATTTAACGAACATAATTGTCATTTTTTATGTTTTTACGATAAAATTGTTTCAACATATCTTACTTGTCTCTTCCTTGGTTTTGCTGCAGGGTCACTTGGCTTCTTTGGGCTTTCCACAGTTATTGAACTTTCAGGGAAGCTTGTGTCTTGACTATAAGTGAAATCTTGTGTGGATTTCGATGGACCCTGAGTGGCATCCAAATCAAGTGACCCCTGCAGAAAGCCAACAAATTGCTTAAAACATGCATGCAACACATGGAATAATTACACAGGTATATTTTTTATTGATGACAATAAATCATGAACCATTTTCTACATGCTAATATGTGTAGTACTTGTAAAATCAGAATTATTATACTGGAGTATATACTGAATATTTAACTACAAAGATATCTATAATATAGAACAAATATTTCATTTTATTAAGCTACCTGTGAGTCAGTCTCACTCTTTATATCTGTAAACAGCAGTTGGGAATATTCGTCCACTAATAGAAAATAATTCGAAATTGACTTCAATTGTGATAAATCCATGTATAAATATAGTATAATTGCTTAGTTGCCTTGAATTATTGAAGTTTCCACTTCTATAAGACTTCTTAATTGTTTGTAGTCATTGATTGGCACATATTTTGTTGTTATCAGCGTTAACTACAAGTTGTCATACAACTACAAGGATGGGGTTATCGTTCTTGGAACTTCCGTGGCTGCACGAAAAAGCGTCTTTTCCCAACTATTACGCTTCATTCTATGACAACCTTGTTTTCATATGTTGTTTTAGATATGTACACAACATTTTGACAAATTATCTAATCGATTGGTTTCAACATTTTTTTTCAAAAACTGAAAGGGAACAAAATATGGTTCACTTAACAACAAATAAATAAATCTGTGTGGCATTGCATTTAATTAGTGTTAAAACTTTTAAAAATGAGGTGTACAAGAAGGACAGTTATCCCTTTAATAGCTTTTAATCTGTAAAGGAATTGTCAATTTCACTCCGAAAACAAATGGTTTTAAAAACAACCATTTCATTGGAATATGATAAGCGAAAAGTTTTAAAGAGGTTTTTTTCTGGTTCGAGTACTACATGTACACACGAGCAATTCTATTAAAATACACGTGAATGTACACTTTTTGGAAATTTTCAACTGTAACATATAACAGTGCAATTTATATTCGGCCAAGAATCTCTTCCAATTTTTTGGTCATCTTTTCCAACCAGTCTTTTTGATTCAATAATGGCAATACATCCATCCCAATCAAAGAGTATAAGTGCCCACTTTTTGGATGATTCATCTACGTAAACAAAAATAATAAATTTGTTAGATAGAGTAAAGACAAAATATACAAACAATTTGTCTGGTGATTTAATAAAATTATTTTAAAGTGACATGGTAACGATTTTGGTCAAAGATTATTTTTCCGATTTTAATGTTTACAATGTTTCAGTGAGGCAATTTTTAATGGGCAACCAAAGTACGAGTGTGAGTAAATGTAAAATACCACATTCAGTCGTAATAACTTTCAGTCAACTAATCTAAATCAATATCAAAATATAATGAACAAGCATACATTTTATAATTATAATTTATAGCAAACGATATTAAAGAGTAACTACACATCGAGATTGATTTGAGCCAATATCCTTAATTTCGATTTCATAAGCTACTATTGAGTATGCAAATATACACATACATATCACATTACATAATCACCATAATATCTGCATTATCTGTTATTTTCATTAAACCTATAATTTATTGCAAAAAAGTAAATTAAATGAGGTGTCAACAAATATACACCATTGTACTATTTTTTTAATTGAATAACATTTTACTGATGTTTCTTTTTACTTTACATCCAATACAGTAACACATTAATAAATATATTGTTCATAATCAACAATAGCAGAAACACTTCTAAATCTGATGAGAGAAAAATTAAACAAAAACATAAAATACACTAAATGTCCTCTAGCTAGCAATTTGGAAGGTCTCGGCACAAGCGCGGAAAAAAATCATGTTAAATACTTTCTCATCAAATTGTCCACGTTGATCTCAAGGGAAAAAAGAGCACTGATCTTTGTTTTCACTTTCTGTTTCTTTTCCTTTGATGACAGCAAATGCTGTAAAAAGGATGTTGTTAAACAATTTAAGATATAAATGAATATATAGAATTGTGGGTGCCATGGTTATGATAATGAATTTATCACCATTTTTCAATTCAGCATTAATTTTTTTTTAATTGAAAATGAGTAGAGCAAGAATGTGAAATTAACCAACAAAACACTTTTCAGCCAAATCTTTTGGAATGATCCCAGCTCTGGTAAGGCCATCCTTTTGCGTTTTCCATTCTTCTTTAAAAAAAAAACCCAAATATACAATATTATGGGAACTCAGAAATCTTCATTGACAAATGCTTTGTAACATATCAATGTCTTCTACTGGTGTTTTGAAATCAATGATATGTTCTAAGTTTAATAAAAAGCATAATTAATTGTAAAACATTTTTTAGATTGTTGATTGTAAATAAAACAAACTGTTCACAATATTTTAAAATTTCGTGTTATATAAATTGTGAAGATTTAGACAGGAATCAAAGATAAATAATAAGTCATTGCTAAAGATATGATTTATAATTATTTAAAACACCCCTTACCAGTTGGCTTGGTGCACAGGTATATGAAGTTAAACGTTTCCAACTCTCTTTCCGTTTCTTCAAGTTTTTTCTTTACATCATGAAGCTTTTTCTCCTTTTCCTTGAGGGCAGATTTATATTTCTGAATTCCATCGTCCATGGGTAATGTTATTGTCTCCATCTGAAAAAGTTTATGATTTAAACAAAAATTGAATAATTGTTACATTCGCATTAGTCAAAGTTTTAATTTTTTCAGGTATGAATATATTACTGGAACAGTCTTACAGCAAAGCAACTATTTATAGGATTAGCTTATCTCCAAAATATAATCACCTAAACCCTGTTATATTTGGGAATATTCACTTATTTTTGAAGCAAATAATAAATAAATATATAAAGTCCCGATGGTAATTATTTCTTTTTTTCTAACGGACCTTTTTGATAACACGGTTGATCTTCTTTATTAAAATTTCTTACCGTGTTTTATTTTACTACACATTCCAAAGTAAATTTTACTGACTCAATAAGCCAATCATTTTGACGTTAAAAGACACGTGACTTAATGGCATTAAGATTTTCCCACAGTGAATAAAACTTTCATTGACTAGATCGCCCTACTTTACTAAACATCCCATGATAAATTCTATTGACTCGATTGGCCAATCCTGCGAACGCTAACGGCTGTTTCCCGCCTACATTTTACTCCAGTATATTTTTTAAACTCCGCCTAATTTTAAGATCAAATTGTATTTCCTGTAAAGTATTGTTTATTTCCAATTGATCGATGATTTATATTAAATTTTTCCTTTTGTCTCTGACGTTAAACCATGCCCCCTTTTCATAAGAGGTCACAGGAATTTTATATAGCAATCACAAAATTAGAAATGGATGGTTTTAATTTTATATGTGATTAATGAAATGATTATTAATCTAAGTAATATTATCTCTTACTTATATTTTATATTTGATAACACGGTTGATCTTTTCTATTAAAATTTCTAACATTTTATAGATTTTATAAAATAACACAATGCATATACATAAATGCATATTTATAAAGTACACTTACCAGTACAAATCTTTTGAAATCGGTTACGCATAATTAGTCCATTGTTGTTTTTCCAGTCAAACTTAATCAGTTTAACGCTGCAGTCGAATAAGGACACTTCCCGCAAGACGGGTTGTCCTCTCAATGTTGCGCAAGATGCAAATCTCGGTTTGGTACACTTATAGATCCAATGACGAAAGGGGCAAGGGGGACATTTCGCACATTGGGTACCATAACAATTTAAAATTGTTAACAGCAGGATAACCGATGCTATCCTTCCGATCTCCATTTTTCAGACTAGGAGGGATGGCGCGACTTTTGATCATGTGATCTGCATCAAAAGACGGACTTTTGACGGACTTTTGATCGTGTCATCTCTTTTGGTTAGATCGGTAACCCATATTTAGGTATCGGATATTTAAAGACACATTATTATTATAAAACCAAGACTTACATGTAAATGATGATGTTTAGTGTTGATATAGTATATGCGACAAACTATTTTCCCTTTAAAACTTTAATGTAAAAACAATTAAAAATAAACTGCAATGATGTATTAGTACAAAGTGTTATCCTTTAATAGTTTTTAGTTTTTAAAAAAGTTTGAATTTAGATTCATATTTAGATTATTATTCTCATTATCATTTCACAACGATATACAGCTTTTTTTATATTATCCCGGGTTCAATCCTCGTTTTGGGCTTTTTAATTTTTTTTTCATTTTATTTTCTAGAACAAAAACCGTTTTTAATACCTTTTCTATCATAAAGTTAATACATTTTGTTGGTAAATAAAGCACAATATTGAAATAAAAGATTTTTAATCTATTAATTATTAATTTTTTTATAAAATAAAAGAACTTTAATGGCTTAAAGGTGGCTTAAAGGTATCTTTAAGGTGGCTTAAAGAAGTTTGAACATTGAGGACCTATAAGTTGCCCTTAAAGGTGGCTTAAAGATAGTCTTTAAGCTGCCTTTAAGCCATCTATACGCTTAGATAAAGCCACCTTTAAGCAACACATATAACTTAAAGGTCGTCTTTAAGCTAACTTTAAGCACCTTTAACCTTCTTTAACCTTAACCTTCTTTAACCTTCTTTAAGAACTTTAACCTTCCCCCAAACGTCATTTCAATGTAACAGTTGTAACCTAAAATGATGTTAGAAACATTTAACTGAGCACAAATATTTTTTAGAAACGAAAACTTTAAGCCGCCTTTAAGGACATAACAGCCAACTTTAAACCACATTGAAACTTAAAGTTATCTTACAGATGGCTGAAAGACCGTCTTTAAGTTACCTTTAAGCATATTTAAGCCACCTTTAAGGAGAACGTAAAGATGGTCATTCATCCTGTGGATGACCTGAAAACTTTAACTGAACAAATTTGTACGGAACTCTTTATACACAACCTGCCGAATTATTTGGAAACTATTTATAGGAAATCAGTTGTAAATCTGAAAGTGTCAGAAATCGTTTAACCTTTTCACTTCTTCATACGTTATGTAAAAAATACTATCTGGATTTGATTATATAAAATGCATATCTATCTTTAATGAAAAAGAGTTCTTTTTTTTTGGGTTGCCGCCTGTGAATTCGCTATACTGAAATTGGGAATTTTAACTTCTGGGCAAGTGAGTTTCACCAGAAGAGCATCATGTCAGCTTCCATTAATTACGATTTCTCTAACTTCAAACATGCATTAAAGCTTAACTATTTAGTTTATTTTCAAAACAGCTTTACTACATGTGATAATTTAAACTACTTTATTAATATAAATAAAGTATATGTTTGACTTTCCTTCCTCTTTAAATGATAATAAATATTCAACCCTTGAATTGTATATAGTATTTACTTTTTGCCTTTTCTTCTCATTTCGGGATATTTTCAAATGGTTCTACATCACCTCTCTTGAGAGAAAATCTACAGTGACAAGTCATATGAATTGCAATAATCACCTTAATTTAGCCAAAATAAAAAAAAAATATTTTTTTATATATCATTATATAGGAGAACCTCCTCTTAAGAAACCGGAATATAAAAATATTCAGAGAGGTGGACATCATTGTAAATAAAGCAAACATGAAATGCCTGCTGGTTTTGCCCAAATGAAGTCAAAATACATGTAATATATTGCATATTTCACAAATGAAGACACACAGAATCATATTAGAGAATAGAGCTATATGTATGTTAATGCAATATAGAAATGGATTTATTACAAACTAAAATATCCATTTACCATTATTAAATCAATAATCATTGTTAATTACTTAGAATAGATTCTACTAGAACTATTAATTATGAATACTCACATAGCATCATCGGACAAGCAATACACTTGAATTCTAACATCATCCTCATTATCCTCAGATAGAGCTTTTACAGGCCATCTCATTTGAATGGGCACCCCTCTTATCTTCCCCCATAGAAACATTTCTATCCTGAAAAAGTAAAGGTAATTCACACATTTTTAACATCCTTAGCCCTAAGCAACATACATTTATGGTCTCACAACACTAATTTTCCGAAGGTTCACGTCAAAACATGGCTGAGGCAAAATAATTCCCGAATTTCCCTTCCTTTTTAGGGGTTTTCCGCCAGCGACAGGAACTGTAGTTTTCTATGAGATAAAAAAACAACGTGTAAACTGCCTGATTTTCCCACTTTTGTAAAGATTCGAGGTCACTTGAATTTTTTATGCCAGCATACTTGCCAACCTTCAACATGTAAAAATCTGGTCATGACCAGATTTGGAAAGTAAAAAATCTGGTCATAGCGCATAACGACATTCACGACATATTTACTATGCATTTCAAAGGTGTATACAACAAAAAATGTGTTAGAATATGTGTGTAATATTTTATTGCAAAGAAGCATTGTAACTAATAGTTGCTGATTTTGAATTGTTTAATACTTCCAATGTTGGTATGTACTCAAAGCAATCGATTTCACTGCTGTTTTTCATCCCCACCACCTCTACGCACTTGAATTTTCCCTCAGGGAAAATCTTCGCCAGGTTGTTCTTGGATATTGTTAACATGTGATCCTGGATTTCGATGAGATTGCTACAATAATTTGGTAATTTTAAACGTCAATGTTGTCAGTAAAAGTTTGAACTATAAAAAATTACGTCAATATATGTAACCTTAAAAATCAGACAATAATAAAAATGATAATATTGATGATAATAGTTATAATATAAGCAAAAGAATAAAACTAATTAATGCACTTAACACCAGCAGTATTCTTATAGTCTATAAGAACGGGAAATGCAATTTAAAAAAAATAAAACGAAAGAAAAAACTGTAAGTAATACCTGGTAAACGATACCGATTGCACCACCCCTTCAAAATGTTCCATCAAATCTGCGCTTTCGTAAGTCTGAAATTATAGACCAATATCAATAGATATAACAGTGTGCTCAAAATTCAAATAACATTTGTCTTATGAAGATATGTTTTTTTTTTTACAATATTTCAATTTCATGCTTTTAGAAATATAGAATTTATTTGATTTTCAAGTAATGTTTGTCTAAATGCATTGATTTTACCAAACAAATTGATAAGATATTGCAATGATATAGTGTATATCCATTTTACCTCAAACTTTGTTAGGGGTGTAGAAGATTAACAACGCTGTTTGTTAAAGTCGTTACTGGGGACTATATTCTGTACGATGTACAGGTCCCCAGTAACGACTTCAAGATCTGTGTCCTTACCCCAGAGGGTAAGGAGAGCAGATCTGCCCTCCATTGCCAACTGCACCTCTCTCCGCCTTGACCCGGTAGAAACTACACCGGTCTCACCAATCTGAATTTGAAATCAAATATGAATATATTATGTACGCTTGTTACATACTCAAAAAGACATCGATGTACATTATTTATACACTTACACTTTTTACTTGGACCGGGCCAAGGCAGAGTCTCGTGCAGTTAGCCAACGAGGATGCATCAGCCATAGTGAATGTAGGAGGAGAGAAGAAATTTGTCCTCATTTTCTTCTCATCTTCTGTCAAGTCAAACAGGGTGTCCATGATCTACAAAACAATATTCAAAAAAACTACACAATATTCCTATAATTCATATAGATATACATAGTGGGTGTGTGTATTTGTGTTTCTTTTGATATGTTTTTAATTTAAACTATAAGGACGTAAATTAAAAACAAAACCAAAAAAAGGCAACTTACGATTGAGTCCGCCTTAAGGGTGTCACGTGGTATTTACGAGCCTATAATGCCTCCCCGGCTTCAGGGACTCGATAAGCGTTTTCTTAAACGTAAAAATGTTTTGGTTGTTGTCTCCCCCTGGACAGTAGCCGGAGCGTAGTATTTTAAACTCCTTCAAAACTTTTCGTAACGGCTTTTAATTGTCCTTATGGTATGTTCATGAAGAATATACACTCTGAGATTCTGAAATTTATAAAAATAAATGCTATGAATAAATAGAAAAAAAATATTCATTTATTGATACAGTTTGAATGTAAATTATGTTTTCTCCGGCAAAAAAGTCACGAAAAGACAACGCAACAATAACACGAGGAAAACACAAAGTTGTAAATCACTGATCAAACATATACCAGACTAAAAGAAACAAGCGTCAATTCTAAATGAATTAAAGATACAAACTTATATAAATAACGCATTTGTTTGCACACTGACCCGTTTAAATAGTTATATACAAAAAAGATACCAGCACGTATTAACAACAATTCTTACTTTTTTTGTCGCCTGATCCTCCATACTTTCGTTTTTTCAGGGAGCCGGAATGAATTTAACAGGTTTATCGTGCAATATATATACATGTAAAAAGTGCTGATTTGGCAATTCTTAACCTTAAAATATAAAAGGTTTTATTTTTATTGGCCAGTTGGATGAAACAGTAGTTTCTGATTGGTAGTTACCAATCGCGCTATTAGTTGTGTTCGAATGGATCTTTGTGAATGACATTCATGCTACGCGTGCTTACGTGGAAAAGTGCTGAGTAGACACTTGTAGACCTGAACATCTTGTTTCTTTGCTTGAGTAAACGCGATGAATGAATTGGCAACATCAATGACCGCTGTAGCGGGCTGTTTATTCCCACTGATTTCTAAGAAATCTAAGAATGCAATACACATATTTATGTACATATAGCATTGACATATTAACATTGCTTTGTAATATTTTACATATCCACTATATTTTATTAAAATTAAAACCACAATGACCATATTTTTAAGTTACAAACAAATTCCTCCATGAACAAACATTGCATGATAATAGGATAGATATGCAGTCACCATGACGCATTTAGTTAAGCGTCGCCTATGTAATATAAGGGTCATGGGTTCGAGTTCCGTTCGGCGTGTTCACATACTATTATTTAAATTGTGAGTGTAAAGTCAATTTTATGAATTTGTAACTGTTTAAAGAAACGAATAAAAATCTAAAATAAAAGAAATCCTTAAAATAAGTATGCAAGTTTATAAGTAAAAAAATAATTCAGGGATGAGGAGACTATTTCGGAAAAAGTTCGGATGTTACGCCATCATTCTTCAACTATTGAACTTTATTGAGTGCGCATCATTCGAAAGAAGATGGTAGGTAGATGACATGTGGATTGTCATTCCGACACTTATAAAATTTTTATATTTTAGTATGGGGGGGGGGGGCTTGATGGAAAGAAAATACTTGTTAGATTGTGAAAGGTGTAAGATGTACTTAACTCACGATCCATTTATTTTCCCATTAAAAGATCGAATTGCAGACGATGATTATCTGTCAAAGTGTCATACCCCGCGATTTAATTTACGGAACACGAGGTCACATTTTTTTAGTTGATGCATCGCATCAAAAAGTGGGGGGAAAAGGAATAAACAGAAGAAAGTTAACATATAAAGAAGAGAATACCTTGTGTTTTGTTATAAAAATACCTGCATATTTTCAACTCGATTTACCATTCGAATTTCATCATCGATTTTTTGGTAACAAGATGGTGCACGTGGGGGCCAAATTTCGATAAAACATTCACACCTTGATTTTCATACACCTTACCAAATGTATGAGTTCTACTTTTGGAAATTTAATGCAGAATATATATTAATTATTTTTATGAATTATTATGCAGAAAAATATAATATAATACCACACCTAGGGCCCCAAAAAGGAATTGGTAAGTGTAATATTAATTAATATAATAATTTCAGAAGGGGAAAGGGGTAATCTGATCTCATAGTAAATATATCCAATATTTTCACTATTTATAAGTTATCTCTCTTTTCTCAGTAAACCAAGAAGACTTAACCGGGGAGAGGACGGTTCCCTTCAGTGGGAACTGTCGCCCATTGGGTTAGATTTTATTTTTATTAATTTTTTATCGCTCACAAGTCTTTTTAATTTAAATATTAAATAAAACAAAAAACTAATTCCAATTATTTCATAAAACTTATAAATATTAATATACTGTTTTACAGTGCAGACTCCACCATCATCATCAATTCGTCGTAGGTTTTAATCTTCTTTTGTTTCGTATTGACTATCAATTTTCATATTCTAAAAGAATTCAACTAAGGGAAAAAATTGGGGTTGTTTTTCAATAAGATTTTATTTTTTTTTCTCAGTTCGGAAGTTCTAGCAATTCCCTTGTAATTTTTTTTTATACACTACCTAAATTATCTAAAAAAAAAAATAAAAAATCCATATTATTTTTAATACTCGCTCTTGTTTCTAATATAAAACTTTTCCTTTGTTTTTTTATTTCATTGCAACGATAGAGACCTCTCAGAGTCCGACGAGATCCCTGTGTAAGTTCATTCACTTAAATTGTATATATTGTCTCTCATTTCATAATTGTTTTGTAGTATTCGTAACGACTTTTTACAACAATTTATATTTCAGATCGCAGGACTGCGTGGACGAAGAAAAGAATTTGTCAATGTGATCTTTTAAAAATGTGTTTTTCCCTTTATCATATATCAATGATTCCATTACGAGAAGATTGGTAAACTTCACTAGGAGGGTTAAACCTCTATAATTTTACGACTTGCGGACGGATCACTACGCAACATTCATGCACGGATCTAGAAAAGGAGGAGGAGGGGACGAGTCAGAGATACCCTTCAAAATTCCATTTTTTTAAATCATATTATAAAATTTCAAAAAATACACCTCGAATCCCCTGGTAAATTCAAATACCTGTCAGACACCCACCCCCCCCCCCCACCTCCTTTCGATTTTTTTTCTTGGATCCGCGCATGACATTCCTTCCTGTTCGTTTTAAAAAAGAAGAAAATACTGAAATCATGTAAAAACAAATTTAATTATTTAAAAAAAAACACAATCTTCTTCTTCTTGGAAGACCTTGCCGATTGGCCCCATCTACTCTGTCCTAGGTCTGAAATTAAAGAGAAAAAAGATATTGAAAAAAAAAATGAAAATTAAAGAGAGAACTTTAAACATTGAATTACCTCTTTGCTGAGCGGAGATTATATCTCCCCCCCCCCCCCCGCAGGCGCCCGCGGTGCTGGCTGTGTCAGAGACCTGGCTGGAGGCGCCCGCGGGGGTGGCTCTGGTAGAGACCTAGCTTGGGGTGGCAGGGGGTGGTGCAGTTTGTCTTTGGGGCGGTGGGTGATCCCTTGACGGGTTTCCATTTCAAACTATGTATAAAACAAAAGACATAAGTATGTATCTATGCTACAAAAATTTTTACTGGGAAACTTTACATGCAAACTGAATTTAATATGACTCAGAATGAATGATTTAAGATTTTCAAAAATATTAATATAAAACAAATAAGTACATACACGTTCTTTTGGAATAGTTTACAATCCTCTACTCCTCCTCCTCACTCGGGTGTAGTGTCTCATAAGCCTCTTCGCTACCCACCCGAGCAAGAGGAGGAGGGCCAGAATCAATGACGTTATACTGATGTCTAGAGCTGTAATAAAAAAAAACCAATGAAAATTGATCTATTTTCTTGTTGAAATCAATACAGTAATGTATTTTAATATAATAAGAATATCAATACACTTTTTTTAATCATTAATTGACTTATTTCTTACATACACAAAACTTTCAGTGTCAGGTATTAATACATCATGTGAAAAAGGAAAATTTCTTGAACATATATAATTAAAACATGATGGAATAAATTGAAAGAATAAAACCATGCAAAACCAATTATTAATCAGATAAATATAAGTTTTAAAAAAGATAAACATAATTATTTTGATTACTGAATGATTGGTGTTCCTGAAGGTCTGGCTGTTAGTCTGAGTAGTGGGAGAGGGGGTGGTGAGAGGAAGTAGGTACCTTACCGAAGAAGTGAAAGGGGGGGGGGGGTGTCTAACACAAGTAGTACTACAGGTGGGGGCGAAGGTAGTATGTGTACTAGCCTGAGTAGTGGGGGGGGGGGGGTAGTGTGTGTGCTGACCTAAGTAGAAAGGACAATGGAACAATGTTCACGAGACTGGGAATAGATTGATGTTTGTGGTTATGCTAGGGGGTAAATACTCAAGTGCATAACAGGGTAGTAACCAGGGGTTGGATTAACACGCGTGTCCGTTCACTGTCAATCGTTATGCTCGTCGAGGTTGAACGATGAGGGATTGTATCTGAAGTAAACGAACAACTAGAAACAATATACATGAGCAAAAATACCAAAGTACTATCCTTCGGCGTTTTTAATGTAACAAGAAAAAAAACAAGAAAACAAACAAAACGAATAAATAACAAGAACACGAATAAATAACAATGTTTATACAAAACCAACTCAACAAACAATGACTTACATTCATCGGACTCCTGGTCCCGCATTCTTGGGAGTGATAAAATGCACTGAAAATAAAACAGAATCATAAATATTTCATCAAAAAATATATGACCGTATTATCATTTCGAACACATGTAATGCAACCGCTATTTACATGTACCTGGCGGGCACACAGCACGGCCGTTAATTAACCGACAGTTCGTGTCCATGTTGGTCCGATCGAGCTGGTCAGAAAATGAAATTGTCGAAGTTACATTCCTTGTAGTCAGCAGTATTTTACGATATTGCGATTGGTCGAGATTGCTTCAAACTGACAGGGGGCGGTGTTTTCTCACGCAGTAGAGTTCCTCAGGATTAACCACCTGTTAAAGAATGAAAGAAAAGATAGACAAAAGATAGACAGAAAAAACATTCCTAGTAGCTAGCAGCAATTTCTACAATATTACAATTGGTCGAGATTGCTTCAAACTGACAGAAGGTGGAATTTTCTCACGCAACCGTGTCCCTTAGGTTAAAACATGATAGAGAATGAAAGAAAAAGATAGATAGAAAAATATTCACGTTCAGGCATCTTTACTCAGACATTTACGTTCAGGTATCTTTACTCAAGCCACAACGCGATTTAAATCTACCCAATCTCCGTATCATTACTCAAACAACACCGATATTCAAATCTAGCCGATCTCCATTCATAGTTTCCTCTCTGTATATTTAAAAGGACACCTTTCACTCCATATCAATTTTCTTTTACTACGCTCGGGTAATTTCTGAAAATTTAACTCGCCATTAAACATCTCATTTTTTAAAGAATGTTTGAAACGATTAGATAAACTGTGTTCGACAGATAGTTTTCCTAAAACATTTTCTTTCTTTCTTTTTCAAAACACGTTTTATATACAGGCTTTCAATCACAACACGTTTTTATAACAAAAGCAGAACTGAAAGTATAGTCATTATAAATTATTGACACCATATCACATACATTTTCAACTTGCAGCAACAACGGAAGACCTAGTTATAACATACATTCGTTACAGACAGGTTGTAATAACAACGTTTATATCTGAGAATTGTGTTAGTATGTTCTATGACGCTTTTTGTAATATTGATTGTTTAGATATATTATAACAACGCTACGTTAGATTCTGGTATTTTTATTTTCAGATTCAAACTCAACTAGATGTTGTGATATATTCTGTGAATGATTCGACATCAAATCTTTTACAAACCAGTCCATAGAAAAGAGGACACCATTACAATACCCCCTGAAAATTTTCGTCACATCGAAAATGCATAGAAGAAGTTCGTACCTAAAATTATTTGCCTTACGTGTTTAGTGATATTTACATTGATGTTTTTATCAATGCAAAATGAAAAGAATCACATTTCCATGTTTATTGAGGATATGGTTGTCGAAGATGCCCCAATGGAGAGATTAAGGACATTTTACCCAGACTCTCAAACCAGTACAAGTGACAGAGTGGTAAAAACAAAAACGAGATACCCTGCCGGGATGCATGCACCTTTTCTCATAAATAACCGAAATATGTGCAGGAAATACGAAAAAATATCTGCTCTTGTTATGGTACACACTTCTGTTGGAAATTTCTGGAGACGAAAGGAAATGAGGAGAACCTGGCTTAATAGTTCCCATTATAGTCCCGAAAACCTGCAGGTGATATTCTTGGTTGGTACGACGAGTAATAAAACAGCGACAAAACTGTTAAAGAGTGAGAATAAAAAGTACCACGACATCATACAAGGTGATTTTGTGGACTCTTATAGAAATCTAACAAATAGAGGAGTGATGGGATATCGATGGATCACAGAAAATTGTATGAATGCAGAAATAGTCATCAAAATTGACGATGATGCATTTGTTAATTTCTTCCAAGTTTTTTGAAGATTTTTCATTCTTAAAACAGCGGAAGCGATTTATGTTTTGTAACAAAATAAATCCAAATTCAATGCCAATCATAAGGCAGCCTTCCAGTAAGTGGTTTGTAAGTGAATGGTTTTATAAAGGGCGTGACACGTACCCCCACACATACTGTAGCGGGTTTGTAGTGTTTATATCTACTGACCTAATTCCAGCCCTTTACCAGGCAGTGTTGACTGCCCCATTCTTCTGGGTCGATTACTTCTATTTATTTGGATTGCTTCCAAGCCGAGTAAAAAATGTGATACACGAAAATTTTCGAGGAAACTTAACATTTATGCACCCAGAAGGCTTGAAATGTTACAAGGAATTGAAAAGAAAGTGTATATATCTTGTAATGCCTGCAAGAGACAAAGAATTGGACGTTATGTGGAAGGCGGTGATTGCAGATAGACACCAAAGCATATACGGAAACTATTATATGAGGGAACGATCTATTTATTAATGTATCGGGAACAAGTAAGATAAACTCAAGCTTGTATTAACTGATAAATAGAGTATAAAACATAAAAAACACTAAAGCCGATCTGCAGTTCAACTGGCATCGTGTTGATTTTGTATGTTTTGTCTGTTTCATATGCATAATTTAGTCAAAAGTACTATTAATTATAATGAAATTGTTAAATACTTCTTGCGAACGTTTCTAAACTCTTTAATATATAAGAGTTTGTAAATTATGCTTTACTTGTTTTTGAAAACTGGCCATTGAACGTTTTCACCAAGGAAAATAAGAGTAGGGTATGATTTTGAGCAAAGAATCATCAATCCGAATTAATTTGTGCTGAAAGTTTCTGCCTTGTTTATGAGTAGCGTAGTGATTGGGGAATTGCTTTATCAACAGCAGTTATCTTTTTGTATCAATCATTCATACATTAATTCATCTTTTTGAATCGTATTGACGTATCTAATAACATAATAAAAGGACCACAGTTATCAATATTTTTTGCGAGATAAGAAGAAAAACAGTGGGCGCATAAAATGTAGAATCGGCAGACACCTGGGTGCACAGGGAGACGTACAATTTCATAGATTATTTTGAAGAAAAAAAAAACAAATTCTGATCGTTATTTGGTTATTTTAGGGCGTGGAAACTGGCTAAAACGTTTTAGAAACGTGTGAAGATAACATACAATCATGCATATATTTTAACATACAATAGGCTGATATTTAAAAAAGGGATAGAGAGATGACCAAGATGTTTTTCAATATATATTTTAGGGGGGGTGGGGGATAGTCCAGAGATATGAAGATTGGTTTAAAGCTGAACATGACTCATAATAAGGGATCGTTACACAGGTATAATTATAAACATAATATATCATTGCTGCAAGGCATATCAATACATTAAGTCACTTATTTCACTTGTTTCTCTGTTCACATGGTTCTATTTGTTGACATTTCTGATCTGGTAATTAGGATTTCGTTTGACCTAGGGTCAAACTTCCTTATGCAGAGCAGTGGAAATTTGAAATCTTATCACTTCAGATGAAAATAGTATGAATTTTGGTATTAAAATAATTTTTCAAAGCTTCATTTTTAATGTATAGATGTATGAGATGGAGAGGTACAATCATGCAAAATTTTATTATATTAAAAAAATTGAACATGGTAAAACTTTTCAAAATTTCTCTGCTCTAGTCAACATGTCAAGAAATAAGTGATTTTCAAAATTTTAGCTCCTCCCATTTCCTTTTATACTCCTGCCTTGGATTTAAGATAAGGATTGTGACACTCGTTTTATTTTCGTCTACAGAATGTTTCACAGTTCAAACAAAAACCACCAATGCAGTCTCAAATCAATGCATTTGCAAGAATAACTGCTTTTCACAGACACAATCATCCCGTAGAGCAAACTTTATGACAAAATGTGTTGCTCAATTCATAGGAATAAGCGAGGTATGAACTATACAACTCAATAGTTTAAAAGCTTTATTGTTAAACTTAGGTTGCAAAAGCACTGTATTATTGATGAAAATATTTAAATTCATTCAAGTTTCTTTACCTTTGTTGATATCCATTTCGCGTATATGAAATGTACTTAAGTGTACATAGTACATGTATCTGCAATATTAGATATCACTTTTTGATTTATTGTCGGGTGTAATGCATTCGTGGAAATTCCATAATGTCACCATAAAGGTACAAAATTAATTTGAGCTGGTGGTGATTACTGGCTATATAAATAGCTTTCTGTTTAAATTTCTGTCGTAATATGGATAACATAGAATTTTCATTAAAAGATCTCAAACAAACTAAACTTTTATTTACACCAAATAGAATAATTTTCCTAGCAAATTTACAATCTGTTTGTTAATAAACCTTCATGAAATGACTTATCCATTTATTAAATTTATAATTAAAATGATAGATCAATGAAATAGCACGGAACTTTCTACAACAGCATGGGTAAATATTGTTAGACTATTATTGAATATCATAAACCCCTGAAATTATCTGTTGGACATTTTTACCACACATAATAAGAAAGATGTAAAACTATATATAACTATATAACTGACAATGATCGCCAACTGGTAAAGATAAAGGTGTAATGTTATAACTTATTAAAAAACGCAAAACAATGTAAATGAGAGATATTTTTTATATTTATATTAATGATTATAGCATTCTGTTGGAGACATTCCCTTTAACGCTTGCATCTTTTTCTGTTTTATCCAAATGCCCAAGCTACAAATACGACTAGGCAAGATCTTTTTCTGTTTTATCAAAATGCCCAAGCTACAAATACGACTAGGCAAGACTAAATGTGAATATGTATATGCAATATGCATGGTAGTTTCTGCATTAATAGAGATAATAAAGCAAATATCGTTAAGATAGTCTTATCATAATCAAATTAAAAAATATTAATCTACAACGATTAGAAAGATCTAAAAGGCAACACGGCGGGTGTGACCGGTCAGCAGAGGATGCTCACTCCTCCTAGGCACCTAATCCTACTTCCAATGTAATGGATGGTCGTTTTGGCACTATGTTTGTATTTTAACCATCACAAACAAACCAAATCATCGACTTTTCATTTTTTTCCCTATTATGACATTTACCTCGATTATGACATGCCCAATTGTGACTCTTCTTAGAGGTCCGTGTTTCTCTATTTTGAATTTGTATTTCGTTTTATGGATTTTTGAGATGGTTGACACTTTAATTTGTTATAGTGTCATTTTTTTTCATTCAGAGTGTAAGATGAATTTCTATATTTTTTTTAGTTTCATTTCCTGTATTGATAATTTTTACCGGGATCAATTCTGTATGTGGGTTTATTTTATTTATCAAAAAATGGGGGGAATATGCAGTCCAGCCTTCCTATTTTCTAACTTTCAAAGGCCAAAACCATGTTGGAAAAAAGAAATATATATATATATAAAAGGTATATAGTAATATCTGGCATTGCGTTTCAGCTTGTCTTCTGCCATATGCAAGCAAAGGGGGGGGGGGGGGGGGAGGGGGAAGGGGTTGCTCATCAAAGCAACAAATTGTGAATTATAGTAAAATATTAATTGTTAATATTTGATGATGACATATTATTAGTAAATAAAATCACAAGTTTAGATTAAAATTCGGTCTGGAATGTTAACAATGAGAACTACAGTGCCATGATTTTTTTTTTTAATTTCATAAGCCAAGTTTTATAAATCTGATGGACGAATTCATTCGTCTTATATAGGGTGTTACTTGCGTGTCTTATGTAGACGCTCGCTTACAGTTCAGCCGTTCGTTACGGAATTCCTTAACAAGATCTGAGTTCAGCTAAGAGATAAAAGTGTTTAATTTATCCCTTTCTTGAGATGAATACGTAGCTGGATGTTTCATTCTTATGTATAGTATAACTGCACTATAACAAATGCATTTATGTGCAAATCAACAAGTCTTGATAAGATAGATCGATCTTAAGTGAAACATAACCCTAAATCAATTTGATGATCATTGAATTGAATTATTTAAAGTGTTTGTCTAAAAATAAAATGTTACTGACACCAGTGGGTCTTCTTCGTTCTCTCCTGTAAACAATTCCTGCAAACACTCATTAATAAAATAGCGGAGTTTATATCAGGGGAGTCTTTGATCAGTTTGAGGAGTCGGATTTATTTACTTTGCCGTCGGGGGTTTGTCACGAAAGCCAGCATTGCTGATCGTACTGTGAATATCATTATAATGTACGTATAATGTACTACGGAAACTAATGCTATAACTTATTAAATAATGTAGACATAAGCGACAAATAATTACTTTTATGGTCATAGTTAAATAGTTAAAATTTAAATAATTGAGGATGAACAAGCAATACATGCATCCACTTCATCAATTATTATAAAATATTGATTGAATACCTAATTAAGGCATATTTATGATCCATAAAAACGATGTGTGCGGTTCAAGAATTGGGTCTTTTTGAGATATTGGATTTAATTATCCAGGGGATATATAAGTTTTTCTACTATTTATTCGCAAATTTGTCTTTGTAATGGTAAAAAAAAAAATTAAGATCAAAAGTCAGATGAGCGACGTTCAAGAATTGAAATATGAATGGACATCATATAGATTACTGTTTATTCAAACAGTATTTACATTTGCAAATATGTTTCCTTAATATATGAACCTATAGAATAGCGAAAACGTTCTAGAGTGTATGAATTTTTTCGTGACATCACTATGATCAAAGAACGCGCTTATTGCTTGGATTATTGTAAACATAAGGTCAAGATCCAGTAAATGAAAGGTGCCTACAAGTTCATAAAATTTAAGATATAAATTCTTTCAATGATGCTTCATTACAATAGCTTTGTTTGATAGGGTGTCCCGGGGCTAAAATGTTTGGTAAACACAATGAAAAATCATGTTTTAAATGGTCATGTTCAATGAAATATGAAGGAATTGATTTACAAATTTCGGAGTTTTTTTTTTCCATTTTTGACTAATAAAATATATCTAGAATGCCTACAGCCCCCCCCCCCCCCCCCCAAACGGAATTAAACAAGCTCTTGACCTCCTCTTTAATTTGATGTCAAATTGAATATAGGTATCGGGATAACTTTTCCCATTATTTTACATAGAATGTCAAGAATTTGTTAAATTTTCTACATAATTCTTTTAAAGCCGTACAGTACGGAAAAAAAGATTCTTGAAATTAATTATGACGTCATAATGGTTCTAGCATCAAAAAAACACTCTAGAATCATTTACTAGATCTTGACCATAAAATCTCGTTTAATGCCCTAATTCATAAAGAAATGGTAATGTAATGCATTATTTTACAATGTAATTCACCCCAAGCCTGATTCCAACTAAGCCGGAAAACATGAACATTAACATTTAACTTGGTATATAAGAAGTATATTATGATGTATAAGTCTTCCAAAATGTATAATCTATTATAAATTTTGCTTACAATGCATTGTTTAAAATTTTGATTCAGTTTAATCAAATAAAGAGCCAACGAACGAGAAGGCAAATTTAGACTTGCTTTTATTTTCTCTGTACAAAATTCCTTTAGAGACGAACAGCAGTCATACCGCAAGTAGACTGGACGCCAATGAAACACCTATTTAATTTGTAAAACATCTGTGTAAAACACGTCCCGATTTTAACTTCGGTTTTCGCATGAAGTTTGGTAGTATTCAGGTAAAAGATTGTCAAAATAAAATTCACAACTTTTCAAAAATGGTACATTGCGTTTGGGAACTTTAATTTTGATTCCACCATCAACCTCTTCTGTTGATTAATGAGCTCGTACACCAACTGAACTGCCAACGGCGCTGTGCATTCAGTTAAGTAACTTATTCCACATTTGAACCCGAGCAAGAACATTTTTGATCAATAAAACTATTTTTTTAATTTTCTAAATAGAATTCTTTTATACACAGAGGGCTTAAAAAGATTTAATGCGTGGTTTTATGACACATATTTACTGAAATGCATGAAAACTTTCTGCACTATTTTCTTACGCGTAGTCACGTGACCCCGTCTAAAAAGGAACATTGCAAGTGGTCAGAGTGGAGTCCTGAAAGTAGGATCATTGTTTAGTACTTTGATAACTAAAATCAGACTGAAACATATTTGAAAATTAAGATCAGGTTTGAATCCCGACGTTATCTTAATGTTTTAGTATGTTTTCTTTTAGTATAATCAGATGTAAAATCCATGATACATTTGGTGTTAAGTCAGGACACATATTGTGAGCATTTAAAACAATCATTTTTTATGATTGTAGTTTATCTATATAATTAATGATATAAACATTGTTGTATTAAAATTGCCCAAACTTTGAGGAGTTTCCCCATTTTAAAAGCAGCATTGCCCATAAATAAAGTAAATTACTGGCACAAACATGATCAAAACTAAATGAAAACTTCATGAGATATTATCTGCTTCAATAAATATTACATGGTTATTTCATTTCATTGCACATCGCTGTAAAATTCTCTGATTCACTTGATTTAACAACTGAAATAAGTATATCATGTGATATCTGTCCTACCCGACGCATCTAGCGCAACCCCGTCAGAGAACCGCACTAGGATCGTCGAACCGTATGCACAAATTAGAAAGGCCAACTTTACGGCGGTCATTGTCCTCGACAATTTCTTGCAGAGTAGCTATCTAAAGATAAGGCGTATCACTTTTATAGCTTTATAGGGCTATAATGTCATTTTCATTATACGCGAACGATGTGCCCTTTTTTCTGACTTTGCATGTATATTCTAACATGTGACTATCGGATAACATGACAGGACTCTCAATCATTTTTATCAGCCTGTACTAAACCACTATCACTGTGCCCACAATATATATAATTATACGAACTCGGAACCCTCGACGGGGTTTATATTAATAAATCAACCCTGTAACAATTGTCATATGTGAGTCCGTTTGTTGATGATATCAATAACGTACATTGTTTTGTTTCGAAATAAGATATATATGTCCGTCATCTTATATTTACATTTGCAAATATGTATCCTTATACAAACCTATAGAATAGCAAAAACGTTCAATTCTTTATGAACTTTTTCATGACGTCACAATAATCATGGCACGTGCTAATCGCTTGAACTGTTGTAAACTTAAAATCTCGGTAATGTTAACAGTTCTGAACGATTTGTCTTTTTCAAATGTAAATATAAGTAATAAACAGCAGTGTTAAAAAGTTCACCGGGATATCAAGTTGGTTGGTACGTGATGACATCCACTTAGAAGCTCGGCTTCACAGGATTTGATCAGGTGACCAACCAACTTCATATTCCGGTGAACTTAATAAATTGCTGATTATTTCTTAAATAATCTTTTATTACCTATGAGGATTAATTTTTAGGTCACCGAGACGTAATCGAGGGGAGCTTATGCTATACCCCCGGCGTCGGGGCCTGGTTAAAGTTTTTTGTTCCAGGTCCTGTTTCTAAGTTACTGCTTGTTCTATCGCCACCAAACTTGCATGGATGATGCATATGAACCTACTTATGGACTTGAGAGACTGGATGCTGAATTAAGACCTTACATTTCAGATGCTGGAGGAGTATAATTTTTTGGTGCAGATGCCATTTGATAGCCATTTTCAAGTTACTACTGGTCTTAACTTCACCTAACTTGAATGGCTGGTGCGTTTTTGATGCACCTGACAGGCTAATTGAATGCTGGATCTGACCCATTGGTTTTAGATTGTGGAGGAGGTTAAGGTTCTTTGATCTGGTTAAAGTTTTTAGAGCAGGTGCTCTCTGATGATTTAATCTTAGTTATTACTGGTCCTTACTTCACCAAACTTGCATGATTGATTCGTCTTAGGATATTGGTGCACCGGACGATCCGAGCAATCTGATTTTTTTTGGAACAGGTCGCATTTTTAAAAATAAATTAGTACTATTTCAAACTCGCATAGGTGGTTTAACTATAATATGTATGAATGGCAGAGGTGGCTTTAGATGCACAGCCTGATCTCCATTATCAAGGATGCTAAAAAATATAATTAAGTTATTACTTGTCCCATCTTCGCTAGCCAAGCGTATTCGGTCCACTCTTTTCCCCACAAACCTTTGTCAGATAAAAATTGTGGCTGACAGGTGCAACATCTAGCGAGTGCACTAAAATTAAACTACTGGGTTCAACCATTGCGGCTATCAGTGTAAAAATAGATCCAACTGAGAGAAAATAAAAATCGTGGGATAAAGGGCTTAGCAGCTTGATAGGACGTTTTCGTAGGTACACGGACGGGAAGTAGAAATCTTTAAATTACCAAAATTATCTAATTATCATTGGCGAGTCGAGTGTGTGTGTGGTAATATCCCCACTTCTCAGCATCATGAAAGAACAATGGAATAGACTATCTGGTCACGGTTTAAAAGCAACATATATTAGAAAAAATTGCTGTATAGACGACATAATGAGGGGAATCAGTTTGTCTTTGTGAATCCTGAAGTGCTGGTCGGGACACAGGGGCCAAGCCCGTTTTAACATAAATTTAATGTAACCATTCATAAAGACATTAAAATTCCTTAAATACTCTTCATACTGAACTTTTATTCTGCAACCACATTGACTTCTGACAGGGCAGCCATTTTGACGTCTTCGAGAAAGACTTATTCTGATTGGACCATCAGGAATATTAACCAATGAAACTGAGTTTAACATTAGCTATCACAATGGCCGGTCTGGTCAGATGTTGATGTGGCTGCAGAGTAAAAGTTAAGTTTGGAGATTATCTAATGAGTTTTATCGGAATTTAAGGATGCAAGAGGCATACGTTTGATGTGAGATTTTAAAAGAATAGTGCGAATGTTTCTTGACCTGTTGCAATACTGCTGTTGTCATAAGCAAAATCCCATCCTGAGCCTTGGACTGGTAAATGTCCGAGTAAAAATAAACTGCCGAATACGAGTGAATAAAGACGTATATCTCCGCAAATTTAAGACCCATCAACTTGAAATTTGCAATGAGTGTATCTCAGACATTACTTTTTAACAAAATCTATGCATATTGCGAGAGTTTTAAAATTTGATTGATTTATTAGGCTTTTGGGCCGAGCTGATAGTTTTTTTTATCTGGGTCAGAGCTCGACCCCTTTCTTTCTTTATGGTTACATTGAAATTTATCTTAAAACGGGCTTGGCCCCTGTGGGTCGGGAACAACAAATGGCGAGGAATGGTTCGACATCCCGAATTTTCTCAACAACATAAGTTGACAGTTATTGATGAGGTATACACAATTTATCAATGGTAGTGTATATTTAAATTATACCTAGTTTATCAATGGTAGTGTATATTTAAATTAATGCCTAACAGTAAAACACAGTTTATTTTATGATAGTACAATGTACAATACCCTTTTACATGTAGGAATATTCATGCCTAACATTTCATAATTCATTTCTCAAAGCTTGGCGACTTAAGTTTGAATTCTACACTTCTCTCTCGAACAGCAACAGCAAGTCCATCAAATAGGAAACGAATCCTGAAAAGTTTATGTTCCGTGATAATCACATTGTAAAAATTGACGGTCCTGACAGACCAAACATCAATATAATGTTTTTTGTTGATTTAATTTGATACAAAAATCAAAAGGGATATTTAATTTTTTTTAGAGAGCTATGTCCTTTAAGGTGGCTCTATACACCACTTTTTGATGACGCAGTACGCAAGAAAAGGAAATCTGGAAGTATGCAATTCCGGTACAGGCTGATTTAAACTGAAGCAAATTGTATGGGAACCGCTCTTTTGAAAAATTTGTTAAATGAATAGATTTAATTTGAAAAATTGGAAAATTCATTACTTACAAGTAATGTGGTATGTGACACCTACACGTTGTGTGGTATTACTTATCGAAATAAACAATAAAATCAAGTATGATTTTTTATGAGTTTTTTTTACCATCAGCGATATGTTGCACCGGAGCGCAGTGGGTTAGTGGGTTCACTACAAACCGGTAGGTCATGAGTTCGATTCCCGCTAAGAACAATATTTTATTTTTTATTTTCCAAAAATTTTAAAACGTATTTTTTTATTTAATACCGTGAAAGAAAATTCTAAACCGGTGAAAATATTTCAATTATAATATACTTTAATGCACAGTAATATCGACGCCTAACGGGGATGAGAGGGTTGCTTTAAGTTTCTCTCAGGTTGGGATACATAAATCCTATTAGCCTAGTCAATGTTCCCCTTTATTTATTAGTCCCCTACCGGTTTCACCGGAGGGGACTATAGCTTTCCTCTGCGTCCGTCTGTCTGTCCCACTTCAGTTTTCCACACTTTTTTTCTTTATGCATTTGAGGAATAATATGAAACTTGCTGAACAGCTTCAAAATGTCAAACTACAGATCAAGTTTACACTTTTGTAGCGTCTGATTGACATATTTTCGAGAAAATTAATTTTTTATATTCCAATTTTTTAATGTTCGGGTTCGTTATCGGGTTCGGTGTGTACCTGAATAAACGAGGTAAGTATGTAGTCAGTAATAATGTGCGTTACTTGTACCATTCCTTTTCCTGCATAGGCGTCGGAAAGTTATACCAAACCATTAGAAACATAGTATGATAGAGGGTTCAGCCCCCCACTTTTTCTCGCAGGAAAGATTATTGTTCCTAAATTTACCTTGAAAGATTGAGAAGTTGGATCCACAAGCAAATTGTATGGGAACCGCTCTTTTGAAAAATTTGTTAAATGAATAGATTTAATTTGAAAAATTGGAAAATTCATTACTTACAAGTAATGTGGTATGTGACACCTACACGTTGTGTGGTATTACTTATCGAAATAAACAATAAAATCAAGTATGATTTTTTATGAGTTTTTTTTACCATCAGCGATATGTTGCACCGGAGCGCAGTGGGTTAGTGGGTTCACTACAAACCGGTAGGTCATGAGTTCGATTCCCGCTAAGAACAATATTTTATTTTTTATTTTCCAAAAATTTTAAAACGTATTTTTTTATTTAATACCGTGAAAGAAAATTCTAAACCGGTGAAAATATTTCAATTATAATATACTTTAATGCACAGTAATATCGACGCCTAACGGGGATGAGAGGGTTGCTTTAAGTTTCTCTCAGGTTGGGATACATAAATCCTATTAGCCTAGTCAATGTTCCCCTTTATTTATTAGTCCCCTACCGGTTTCACCGGAGGGGACTATAGCTTTCCTCTGCGTCCGTCTGTCTGTCCCACTTCAGTTTTCCACACTTTTTTTCTTTATGCATTTGAGGAATAATATGAAACTTGCTGAACAGCTTCAAAATGTCAAACTACAGATCAAGTTTACACTTTTGTAGCGTCTGATTGACATATTTTCGAGAAAATTAATTTTTTATATTCCAATTTTTTAATGTTCGGGTTCGTTATCGGGTTCGGTGTGTACCTGAATAAACGAGGTAAGTATGTAGTCAGTAATAATGTGCGTTACTTGTACCATTCCTTTTCCTGCATAGGCGTCGGAAAGTTATACCAAACCATTAGAAACATAGTATGATAGAGGGTTCAGCCCCCCACTTTTTCTCGCAGGAAAGATTATTGTTCCTAAATTTACCTTGAAAGATTGAGAAGTTGGATCCACAAGCATACTAGCCCCCCCCCCCCCCCCCCCCCCCCCCACGGATTAGGAATTTCGTGATGTTGGAAAAGAAAATTTGGGAAAGTATTTTTTTTTTCTTTTGGAAGTATAGGTAAACTCCCCCCCCCCCCCCCCCACACACACACACACACGGATTAGGATTTTCATGAATTTGGGAATTACTTTTTTCTCAATACTTCTGAGGATTAGTGTAGCCCCCCCCCCCCCCCCCCACTTTCAATTTGCTTCCGACGCCCATTGTGTTGTAAATTTAATCGGCAGGGGTTTTTTTTGTAGTATTATTACAATCGGGTTAGTCGTCGGGTTGGACTGTTTAACTGTTTCGTTTGATTCGGGGTACAGAAGACGGTAAGAAATGATATTGTGCATAACAGTGCATTGTTTTCACAAATTCTTACCAGCGAATACAGAATAGACTTGGCGAAATTACAGGAGATGAAATAAAGAGTATTATTTTACCTATTTCCTATTTAATTTCTATATCAACTATATAGTTTTAATTTCCTCTGTTCTTTTATCTCTGATTAAAGCATGACATCTCGTTTACAATAGCTCTGAAATAGTTGTGTGCTTGGAACCTTTCATAGAATAATACAAACCGGTAGGGGACGTGTATTGCTTATGCAATACTCTCAGAATGCTTGTTTGACTTAGTTTTGCATTAAAGCGAATATATTAACTTATACAGGGCAAAGTCTATAATGAAATATGTATGTATTTATCATTCCAACATTATATTTAGCAAATAAAATTTAAAATATTTGTAAGCTTTGATGTTCATGAGAGAAAAAGAAAGAGATGTAGGGTTATATACAGAAAGACTTTCTCGTTGTATTTTGAATTTAGATCTTTACTTTTGTTACTAAAACAGTCATTGAATTGGAAATGAATGAAGAGGGGAATGGAGATTTGGCCATGAATTTTGATCATGACTGTAATACAGAGGTAAGTAATATTGTAACAACTGCTTGGATTTGAAAACATGACACAACATCAAAACTTTGTGAAAATAAGATATCATTCATGCGTATACATGTACGTATTTAAAAGTTCCACACGTATTTATGTGCTGTTACATATTTTACTGTGTTATATATATTAAAAAAATTAAAAAAGGCAACCACTGATTATTTTATTTGATTAAATATTTTCCCAACAGACAGAGGAAGAGGTGGACAATTTATTTAGAGACATATTTGGAGAACATGCAGATTGCAGGTATTGTACAGGATGATGCGGAAATAGATGAATTAATAAAATCTGAGAGTGACATTGATCCCAATATTTGGAGTAATATTCATTAAGAGCATGTAGAAAGGCATATATATGTGTGTGTGTGTTGTGTTTTGCTATAAAGTAACACAATTAGTATCCATAATTGTTTACACATGTAAAATAGTAATAATGTTATTATATTTTGCATATTTAATAATATGCTCCAGATTTAAATTTAATATTCAAGCCACAATTTACACTATAAACAAAATTATTTTTTAGTTATAATTTTTTTTCAATATTGAAGAAGCAGAACCCTTTTCCACTTTGTTTCTTTCATTACTTCTTGTTTCAATGGATGTAATTTTTTTTTTATAGAAGTGACTTCAACTATGTACCGGCAGAATATATATGTCAGTGCGACAGGGCAAGAGGCTGTCCTTTCGTTGTATGATTTTTTTGATAAAATGAAATATATTGCATAGGACAATACAATGTACCAATTAGAGATTTGAGAGTAACAGCAAACATTGTAGCAGAGATCGACGGTGAAGCTATCGCGGGAGAAGATTTTGAAGAGTAAAAGTAAGAGTAAAGGGGCAGGCTGAAGAAAAAGTTAGTAAGGAAAAGCAAAATTTGATGGATAAGTGGGCCAAGCACCTTTAAAGGGCAGGGGACACAATCACAAAAACATTAACCAACAAGTTGAATTGCGAGTGGGACACAATTTCTGCAAAATTGTCCTTACTACTCCCATCTGTTTCACAGCTATTGCTGAATTACTGAGGTGGTAAGACGCGTGACCTCAATATGCATATCTGAAGCCTCTGAGATCGGAAACCTTCAGTGCGACGTCATAGCCGACACACTGCCCATTCGCTGTATCTTTCAACCATAGGGATTTCTAATCCTACTTAGCTAAAATCTGAAGTCATTAACTTTTGCTCATTGCTATTAAAGGTTTGAGAACCAAGTACATAAACAGAGTTATTCTTAGCTTAGAAACCCCATTTCTGTTTCCTCAGCAATAATGAATAGGAGTAAAAATTGTGACCTGTTCTTTCAACTTTTCATTGATCTATGTGCTTCGTGCTGGAAAAAATATGTCAGATGTTGATTTTTAAAAGATAAAAATCATCAAAAACATGGAATCATTGTTGCTAAAGAAAGGATTTTGTTTTGTCAACACATAGTAAATGATAATGTAGAGAGACGTTTCGTAACCAGGAATTTCACCGGATCTTAAACTCTAAATAAACTCTAATTAAGTTAATTGGACTTAAAAAAGGATTTTTATGTTTAAGAATTATTACCAGAAATCCTGGTACCTGTAAGCAAATATGTTTGTAAATTTATTTAGTTCCACAAAATCAGGGGTCTACCTTAATCTCAATACTAGTAACACAAAAAAGATTTATTTGTGATATAATAAAAATCTAACTCATCGTGCTCCCAGTTGAGTTTTTTTTAAAGAAAAAAATTATTTAGATTGATATCAACTTATTCAAATGATTGTTTTGAATCTGCAAGATTGGATTAATACGCATATTCAAACAATATATTTCAAACTTTACTGAATACCGAGAATCTGAACAAGTTGTTGCTTGTCTGGCTGACAGGATGATAATCTGCTATAAATGATTATCAATCACATAATCTTCTGTTCATTCTAATTTAATTACTATTTTTCAATTTCTATTACCACTATCTTATGTACAAAGAAATTCTCAAAAACTCCATTAACCAATAATAAAACATGTAATCGTGTACATTCTATACTCTTACGACTTTGTTTTCAGGAGAGGGTTCATACACTAAGCTATTCAATAAAATATGCTTTTAAAGGGACTTGGACACGATTTGAGATCAGAAATTTTATTTGTTATGTAAAAAATGGTTTACTGGTGCAATTTAAATGATTGACAAACATATTGAATGTTAAAGTCGAGTTACAAGCGAGATACAGAGGTAAGAATTAATGTTATGTACACAAAGCTCGAGTCTTATAGTTGTTTACAAAAATGTAATGTACAGATTTACCATGTCTAGGACAAAATGACATGTAAAAAACAGTTTAAACTCAAACAACATCTTCATAAATAATATTTTTAACAAAAGAAAGATACATTTGAGTGAAATTTACACCAATACAACACAAATGTAAAAAAACGACAATATTCGAGCTTTGTTTACAAAACAACGAATTATGAACTCTGTATCTTGCTTAGAACTTGATATTTGACTTTCCAATTTTGGCATAACATTTTAAACTTCTATATTTATCAGTATAAACATTGAAAATGTAAAAATAAAATTTAAAAATGTTTAAGTCAAATCGTGTCCAAGTCCCTTTAATAAATTCAGTTTAATCTGATAGTGCTTTATTTCAAAATCATCATTGGAACACAAATACACTATCCTGTACGTGTAAATAAATCCTCGTCCATTGCTCTGTTTACTATGTAGCCGATTGCTGACTATGTCTTCTTTGACGAATAACACACAGAGGTTTCTTATCTCAATAAAAATCGGCAAAACTCGGAAATCTGTTGCAGCTGGGATTTTCGGCACACTTAATTGAGCTGTTTGTTCTTATCTGATGCTAGTCAAATGGAAAAATTGTTATAAACTGATTTTTATTCATCAAAGAAAATGTTTTTAGAAGGAAATGATTTTGTGTCACCTGTCCTTTAAGAAAAGCAGGCTGGAAGATGTGGATTCCTGTCCTTACTTCAGCATAAACCCTCCAAGGCTAGAGGAGTCCTTGAACAATGAACTTCATTTTTTATCTGATCCTGTTTTAAAGAATGGGGAATACAAGTCGTTTGAAGCAGTTTATGGTATTGAAACGGATGACTGAACGAGGATTTGCGTAACTTTTGTCAAGTAAGTTGGGGGTTTTTTTTACATTGTTTACAAATCGTTTTGTTTACAAATCGTGTCCTACTTTCAATTTTCCTTGTGTATTATTTATACATATGTAATAGAGTGTAGAGCTGATACGATGCCCCTGTGCTTCATGACAGGAAACACGATCATGGGAAGTAATTGGCCAAAGCTTCGACTATCGAACTGAAAGGGAGTTGAAGAAAACAATGCTGAAGTTCGAGCATGACGTAGAAAAGTTTCTCCAGAGAATTAGTTTTTAATGTTTTTTTGTAGAGAAAAAGTTGGACTCACAGTTTCCAGTTGGAACAATTTCTTTCAAGGTATTTCTCCGCCATAGATTTGGAGATTTGACGCTTCAAATTTCCCAGCCTTGTTAATTGTATTAGAACTGCAGGTTTTTTGGCGTCACTTTTTCACCTATGTAAATTTCTCCACTAGATAATCTTCCTCTCATTTTTTCTTTTCAACTTAAAGCTTTGGATGTTTATTGCATTCTCTGTCCCCAATTTAATGAAAATTTGCCAATGATTCCCAAGTGGTATTTCTTTGCTTTTTCTGTCTACTTGACTATTTATCCTTCAGGGGATTCTCCTATTTCTTTCAAAAATTTCTCTGCCTGAAATTCGTAACGGAAAAAGAAGCCATGGTGTTGTTTAGATTGTACTTTTCCAGTCTTTTCTCTTAAGTTTCGCCTTTCTTGATTTTTTTTTTAATTCTTCTTTGGACAGAACATTGGTCTTAATTCTCTCATTATCGTGTTTTTGGAAGGAACTTCCAGACGACAGAAAATGTCTTAGATCATTCTCTTGAATCGAAGAAAGGAGATTTGTGTTTGCTTCTCTTGTTGCATAAATTCTAGCTTTCTTTTTGTCTGATGGAGATGGCTTGTCAATAAGACTGAATTTTTTTGGACAATCTTGTTTTTACTATGGGATCTAATGTCAGAACTATTTAGTAGCTGCCATTTGGTCTGATTGACTAAATGACAAAGCTTGTTTTGACAATACATATGCTGATTTTTCTAGATCCTGATCAGATTGTGTAGCTTTAAAGACATGGAGAGACGAGATATAACGGAAGTAAATGTTGGGAGGTTGTACAGTTTAACAGTCTGTGAGTATGTTTTATTTCTTGTGGAAGGTAATACCATGTCAAAAGATTTTTTCTTTTTTTTTTTGCCGTCTCTTTTTAAATTAAAGATATATGTTTGTTATAAAGTATATCAATTCATTAACATACATACCCAGCATTTTTTTTTCTCTCTCTCTCTATGACTCTCACTCTCTCTGTTTAACCCACCACCCTTTTTCGCAGAGGATAATGGGAGACAGGAAGAAGGGTTGTGCATGACCCAGTATATTTCCTTGATATGGGTTTATCATGCAATGTGAAATCAGATAATTCCATCAATCTCTGTCCTATATTTCTTCTCTTTCTTTCTCTCTCTCCCTCGTTATTTCAGGTCTTGTTTGCTGCTTTTAAATAGACAAACTAAAATTTCCAGGGACAAATGACATCTTGTGTTCTTCACGTCAACCTCATTCACATGTTTTGAAAAACCTCAAGTTGCTTTGAGTGGTTTTAAAACAATGTAATGGCTATTTTATAAAATTTCTATGTTAGGCCATGTTAATGCTTCAAAGTGACAAAGGTAATTATGGTAGTGAGCCTCCAGGTGTACATAATCATGACGTGTGGGAAATTATTTTATATTGTATGCATAAACACTATATGACTATTTTGGGCTCTCCTTAAAGCCTCCCAAACCCTTTTGACATGAAATTTATAATTTTGGTAGACTGGGCTTCTTTTAAATATAATATACATTTTTTACACTATTTGACAAGTTAAGCCCGGAATTTACTATTTTGGTAATTCATGGTGTACTTAGTTATAATTTGGTCTTTTTCGTAAGAATTGTGGTAGTCGAGAAGATTTTGAAAAATGGTTAGGTTTTTAAGATACAATCATGTTTTATATATCCGAATGAATATATATATTATGCCCGAATCTAAAAAGGAGGGGGAAGCTAAGGATACAGACACCTGGTTCAGCTACTCAATATTCCAGTTTTTAAATTAATGAGAATGACCTTGGAAACCCCCCCCCCCCTCCCACTGGTAAACAAAGTTTTGAGGTATACCCCGAATCTTTACCCTACCCTCGGAAAAATTTCTTTGATCTGCGCAAACATGTACACATATCACTGCGAGGTTTCCCGGAGTGAAACATCTCGCATTCATACAACTTTTTTTGTAAAAAACGAAGAACTGATTGTGGCACAAAAACTGCCGCCTGGCGTTATAGTGCGGCAATAAATTATCAAAACTTATATTCTCTTCGTTCAATGCGATTCTTGTTTTGCCTGATCAAATTCATGGATGTTGTAAAGAAACGGTATTATTTATAAATGAAGAAGTAAGAATTTACACTGATAAAAAGAGAATAACGCAAAATAACATTTAGCACAGTTTAAAGAATAAAAGAAGTCAAAATGAAAGTTGATAAGCTGCATCAAACATGCATGTATATCTTTTCAAAAAATAAAAAACCTGGGGTATGTATTGTTTCGTAGTTTAAAAAGTAAAAGAGCAATAAAACCCACTTTGTTGAGCTTTATTAAAGATGAGGGTTTTACTATATATTTTTGAAAATTTGAGTCATCAGTATTGCATACTTTTGTATCAAGGATCGGAAGGAAAGCCTCCTCGACTGGTCTGTCTAATGGCTATAGCACTAAGATGACTGTAAAGACATTGTAGCCTATTGTTTATAGAACTTTTAAATCTTGTTTATGTTGTCAATTCAATTAGTTTCATTTAGCATAAACTTTACATTAAGATTCTATCAGTTATCAAAGTATATATAAATCATCTGAAAACATACTTAAGGCACGCATTGATTGCATAATGTAAAACAAAGAAGGAATGTTAATTTTAAAACGAAGGATAAACAGTAATATCTTTTAGATGTGCATTTTTTCTTAAATTCAGGTTGCTTTGATCATAGCGGTACCTGATGCAGGACATCAAAGGAGCAAAAAAGCGAGGTATATATATATATATATATATATATATATATATATATATATATATATATATATATATATATTTGTGTTAGAAATGCCTGGTTATAAAGTCCATTAAGCCCTCTACCAAAATTGTGAAATTCATGACCCCTTGGTCAGGGGTTCAGGCTGTGGGGTAGGGCCAATATGGCCATATAGTAAAAATGTTTTAAATCTTAAAAAATCTTCTTCTCTACTCCCACACATTGTTTTTTTTTTTTTGCATTGTTGATGTCATTTTGTATTTAATATAAATTTAGTATTTTGATGCATGACATATAACTAAATCAAGTTGTATGCCTTACATGTGTACTATCTAAAGAGCAGCAAATTTGAAACTCAATAACGTTACATTGAAGTTATATCCAATATATTGCAATTATGGCAGATTCATATGAGAGACAAGAAAATATTTAGTGAAGAAAAACAGTCCAAATTAGTTTTGTACACATCAACATTTTTTTTTTACATTTATAGGCCTAAACATGCCGTTCTTTTTCAAGACGTGTGCATATGAAGGAAAAGGTCGATAACTCCTACTTCGATAGCTCGAAATATACTTATTAAGCAAAATATATTTATAAACAAAATAGTACATTTCATCATAAGGAAAAAATGTTAAATGATAATAAAACATTTTTATATCAGTATGCAAAAATTTATATATTAAAAGATTAACGATTTGAGCCGATGTTTATAAACTTGGGCTGCTTTGGAGCTTAAACCTGCGAAATTCTGCACGTGTCGTTAATTACAAAGAATATGGCAAACAAAACCGGTGGAAGTATAGGAACTGGCAACTTGAACTTAAGAAAGTACGTGATGGTTGAACCGCACACACGAAACGAAAACATGTCCACAATAGTGTATGATAAAACCAACGACGCCATAAAAAGCATTGTATTCCTCCTAAACTAAGAGAAACGTTTGAAAAGGGTGCTTTCCTTATGGTCCACGCATCAAACGTGGGAGCAGAAAGTATATATGTATCAGGATATCTGAAAATTCGAGGGTAAGTTTATAACTGTTAATTTAACATACGAATACATGTATAGTTTGTATACGTAAGAATTAACTGGCATTCTGCAGCATATCTTTTATCAAAATTCTCCCAACCTGTTAAAGATAAAAATGTTTTTTTTAAATTTAACAATTGAGGTGCAATGCTATTTTGGGACTTTTAAATAAACCCAGTCGTTATATTATTGAACTCATGTTTTAATTGTCAGTTAAAGAAAGTCGTCTTTCTGCGTTATTTAAGTGACAGGCAACTTTATTTTTAGTAAACTTTTACATTTACTGTCTTAACAATTGTGATCCTCTATCTCATCTTTTCAATTTATATAACGCCACTCGGATGTTCTCTTTTACTAAAAATAGCTGCCTGCAACTAAACTTATTCTGTTATGCAGAATGAACGGGTCAGGAATGGCTAAGCACGATTTCAAATACATCTATTTAGTAAAAATTCCAGTTTAAGACCTAAAATCAATGTGTCAAACATTAGGAACTGTTTTTTTTTTTAAGTTTAAAATTATTAATAAGATATGCAAATAAGCTTGAAAAGGATTGTATACAAGTATATTGAACATCAACTGAAACACAGTTTAATCAGATTAGGCTAATGTGATCAGATTTGATGGTATACTTTTAATTATTTTTTTAATTTTTGTTTACTTTTGCTGCATTAACAAATTGTTTTTGATTTAGTAATGTTATAGTACTTAAAAATTATGTCCATTGTGAAATGCATAATCAAACATACATAATACTGAACAATTTATATTGGCATCAATGAAGTGGTAGAGATGACAGTCGAAGACTTCATTAACCTTGGAATTGTTTCTATCGGAATAAGATTGAAAATTTAGCAAGCTTGTCGACATCACAAGAAAGGTTACAAATACATTTATTTACTTAAGAATGAATTGTAAATATCTAATGAAAATCAAGTCTTAGCTTTTCCCAAGAAAACATTTTAGGTTTTCTGCTTATATTGGGAATTAATGTAATTTCATGGATGTATTGGTTTTCAGTTTTAGTAAGAAAATTTACTCTTTCAAAACTTGTTTTCGTGGAGGACGTGAAATCGTGGGGGAGGGCTACCCTTGAAAACCACGAAAATTGAGCCACCACGAATTCTAATGATTTCACAGTTATAAAATTCGCGGTCAGTATTTTTTAGCCTAAATTATAACCACTCGTGTACAATACAATGGTCAATAAACCCATTTTTTTTCTGAAGTTAAAATATGGTAAGAATCACTTTAAAATCATACTTTCAATTTATGCAAAGTAATATCATTTTCATGTTTTAGTGAGTGATGTGCCAATGAGTTGCATCAAGACCTTCCTTGAATGCCAAAAACAGAGGAAGACTGGCAGGACCAAAAGCCCGAAGAAGGACACGAAACAAAGTTAACACGACGACTTTATGTTGGCTGGAAACATTCAATAAGGGCAGGAGTATACAAACTGATCTCAGCAAGCAAAGGGGGTGGTTAACAAATCATGGATTTCAATAAAGACTTGACTTTGAATCAGTTAATAAGGGAAATCACCGATATTTTTTTTCCAAATGACATGTGCACCTGGCATCCTTTTCTGGATCCCCAATTCAAGACTCAGACGAGAATGGGGCGTCTTTTACAGTTGGATATTACCTAAAAAAATTGAAGTTAAACCCTGTGCGAATTTACTTACACACAGAGTTTGTGAGTTATAAGATTTTTAAAAGTTTAAGAAGGGAAGAATAAGGTTGTTGGACCTAATTTAAAACTTGCTCAATTTGACTCAAATACATTTAATTGTGTTATTAAGAATGGTACTGATTCATAAATTCTGCATTGTAATACCTGAGGTCATATAAATGGTAAGTAACAAGGATGAAGATTATGGCAATATCGTATCTTAGCACAATTGCATAGTTTATAATTTTTTCTTCGCACAATTTTTAGAAAATCAAGGTAGGAATAACTACTGGTAATGCCTTATAAATGTAAGCAGTGACAACACAATCATATTTATAAAAAGTTGTGAAACTGAGTTGTAACAATAATATAAACTGTTGGTTGATGAGCATCTTCAAAACATATAGAGCACCAAATGAGACAAAGAAAAAGTAGATGTCATTAAAAAAATAGATACTATTTTGTGTGACTGAGTTAAAATGGCCAAGGTTTTTAATTGTAAAGCAGCCTATTGCACGATCATTTTCTGGTCTTACTTTTCATTTTCATTCTGTCAAATGGATTTTATAAAATTCTAAATTTCAGGAATTATTTGAACAATATACACATGTTCCAATTAGTTTCAATGTAATTACATATGCACAATCCCATGAAAAGATATATATACACTGATCACTTAAAAATGCGGCTTCCTCAAAATGTTAATATATTGGCAAAAATATTTACAAGGTTCGGGTGGAGATTTGTTGTTGTTACAATGATAGCAATTTTAACAATGTCACACTTACAATAATTAAAAAACCCTGAATAGTTAATCACCTGAACACTGTAACTTAATAGAGGTCATGCATCTAATTCAAGCACATTTTTACTTTTCTTCTTACTATCCATGCAATGTTCATTTTACCAGAAATTGTGAATGCATTTCAAAATATTGAATTCAATATGACCTGTTTGAGTTCCTAATCCTAATTTAAGTAAAATTTCTACACTAGAACTATATCCCACGCATGCAGTTTAGAATGAAAGATTTTCAAGTTTACCAAGTATTTTAACTTTACATACTGGGCAAAAAAATATTAGTAACAAATTGAAGCAATTCTGTTTCGATGAAAGTATTTCCCTTACAAAAAGTGAATAGCGATGTTTTTGTTGTCTTTTGATGTCCTTTTTACAGTTTACAGTTAAAGTTAAATTACATTTGTTAAGGAGGTGCTGCTTAATTTTGCAATTGTCTATTTGTGGTAGTGCAGACTCCGCCATTTCTATTGGAGCAGTTACTATGTTGTCATTTTCCAAAAGGAATCAAACTTCTTGTCCCTCAATGCACACTGATATTGCGTTATGCGTCAATATTTCTGGAGGACATTCTGACTTCTGCAAAAGAAATGTCAAATTCAATAATAATTCATATTACATATCTAATAAATACTGTTCTTCACAGCTGTATTTTGTTTTGTTTTGTAAACAATGTAGTAATTAAATAGATGGTTGATGTATAATTGGTGAAAAATGAATCCCACTTCATGGAATACGTAAACAATGAGTGTGTTCAAATTCCATGTATATGTAATTTATAGTTGCTGAGATATATGCGTTGAGTGTCTTTTTAATAAAATTGAGACTAAATGAAAACCAGTTGTCTATTAATAGTTAATTGGTATCTGTTTGTTCATGCCTGATGTGTTAAAAAATGAATCTATTATATGACATGCCTAAACAAAGTTTGTTAATATTTTAGGCATTTGCGAGAAATAGTTGCTGCGAAATCTTGAAAAGGACACACAAAAGGTGAAACAGGTTGTGTCTGAGGCCGGGAAGACTAGAGCCCTGGGACCCCTGATCTGCCGGTAGGGCGGCGGGTATTGAGTTTACCCCGGAGTTCCGGACTTATTGGCAAAGCCAAGTGGCAGGTACACAGACTTGCAATGATACTCAAAGCTGTATCAAATGCACAAACCGTCTTGCGGGAAATATCTTAAAAATTGATGAGGAATCAATATGGAAAGTTGACATCTATTTGAAGGAAACTAGAAATGCAAAAATTATATCTAAATCCTTCACAATAAACAGTACTGCTGTAAAAATTTGCTTTCTACAGCAAATTAATTAAAGTGAACGTTTACATATACAATGTTTTTCTTTCAATTTTTAAAACTGAATTGGTTTTCGAATATTGGAAAATTGAATAATAAGTAAACATTTCAATCCAGATCAATACAGTACATATAGAGTACCGATCAGACCCAAACCTAACAGAAAGTAAACCCCAGCTAAACCCAGCGTTTATTTTCTGGATTTACTAGATTGGACCCAGAGTAAACATGGAGTGGGCACAGGGATTAAACCGGTCAGAAGTATACCCCTGAAAGCTGACGCTAACTGTGTATTCGAAATATACAAGGAACAGGAATTACAGGCCGGAGGACGGTAAAAAAAAAAGACGGTTATGCTTCACACTTCAGTGCGTACAGTTGACCTTAAAAACAATTTCCGAGTAAACCCTAAGTAAACCCGAGTGGACCCAAATTTTCAAATAGTAAACCCCAAAAGTAAACACGGAGTTTTTTTTGGGGGGGGGGGGGTTACTCTGGTGTTAGGTTGGTCTGATCGGCACTGTGTATGCATGAAATGTGCCGGCGAGTGACCGCAGCTGTACCAAGTAGTCCATGTAGCTGGAGACATCTATACAGTACATCAAAGTTAAGGTTCTGAAACTAACGCCTTGACCCACAGGAACACGAGGAAAGCATACGGCATGGAGAGAGACAATCAGTAAAAAATCTGATATGGTCCTTAGCTGTTCAGCTTACTCCTTCAGGACATATTCTAAAAAAGACGAACTACCGTCGTATGAGTATTGTTAATATATTACACTGTTATTGTCACTCTCAAAGTGTTAATTTACTGAGAGATGGACGGATTGGATAAAATGGATTAAAGATAAATAATATTAAATTTTACTATAAATATCTAAGGTTGGGGATGAACCCGGCATTATTGTCCCTCCTTTGACGAAATAAATGAGAATATCAACGAATTTGAAAACGATGTCAAGACTTGTTTCAAGTATTTCGCAAAGGAGGAGGACAAGGAATGGTGGAATTGCTTTTTTCCGAAATTATTATGACAATGGTAAGTACACTGCCAATTGCAATCAAGATTAAATAAAAATTAAAATTATTATTATTTTACAACTGAACGTTTGTTATTCTAGACACCAATCCATCATGACCATTAGAGGACTTGGCTGCAGAAACACGAAGTAAGCTGAAAATTTACTTTGACATTAGATATATTTAGTTTAAATCTGTGCTGCTAATTAGATTTACACTTGTAATTGATTGGTGTTTTTTTTTTTTTTGAATTTCTATATTATTGTTTTAATTTCCAATATGTCCGATTGGAAGGGCATTATTCAAACCTATTTCCTTGCCTTTTTTTTAATTTGAAGAACAAATGAATTTTAAGACTAATCTTACATTTAACAGAGAAACACTCACGTGCAAATGAAGAAGAGTTTGGGGATCCCTCCACATTGGACTTACAAGAAACCCCCATACCTACAGTAAGTTAATTAACAACCTAATATTTATTCATTTTTCATGATATAGCTAAAATGTATTTTAGAACATTATTATTTTGTTAACATAGGTTGTTATCCGAAAAGGCTCAACCGCTACTAAACCTAGGCCTGTCAGTAATGTTGACTTCGTCCTGTTGGACATACCATAATATGCCGGCGAGTGGCCAAAGCTGTGCCAAGTAGTCAATGTAGCTGGAGACAACTTCACAGTGCATTGGTATAGAGGTTCCAAAACTACCGCCTAAACTCCATGCAAGAGAAGAATTCTAGGAACGCGAGGAAAGCAAGAGGCATGGACAGAGAAAATGAACAAACAACAGATATGATCCTCAGCTTTTAAGCTTACAGCTTCAGGACATATTCCAAAAAAGATAAAAGACGAACTAGAGTCGTATAAACATTTTTAATACATGTATCATCCGTAGGTGTATATTTATATATATCATATCGTATATTAATATTTCATAAAAGTCTTGAGTGTTTCTATCGGGGGCGGAAATGTGACCGCTCCATGTACATATTATATTGTGTAGTAAAATTTCATAAATTATATCTGGAGTGTTTCCATCGGGGCGGAAATGTTACCGTTCCATGTAATGTTTATAACATTGTGTAGTAATATTTAATAACTTATCATATGTCGTAATCACGGTGCTTGCATCACCAGTCCGTCCATTAGATGTCATACGATAGAAGCGTCCAAAATGTCTTGGAGTTTTTTTTAGAGAAAAATGAGAGCGTATTCGTGTTATTAAATGGTCGGAAGGTTGTTGATTTAGACAGTGGGGAAGAGTATGGACCTATAGAGACAATTGACATGGACAAAAAGCGGATGAGTTTTGGGCGATTTTTTTTTAAATTTAATCATTATCGTCATCTTTTGCATAATATGCACTAACGCCAATTTTTATAACAATAAATAAAAAAAGGTGAAACTTGACATAAGCCTGGGAACCGGGGGGGGGGGGGGGGGGGGGCTCAGCTCACACGAATGGAGTGTTCACACTTAAAAATAATAATATAGCCTCTATAAGGCAAAATAAAATTAATTTTTTTATTCTAATCCCCACAGACTCCTCTGAAAATGGCCCGCCCCGATGTATTTTATTTCATATATAACAATATTATCTCGTGCATTGTGTCATTCACCAGGTTCTACAAACACCTTAGTCCAGAGTAAATAAAAGAAAGTTGTGTGAACTAATTTTTTTTTTTTGGGGGGGGGGGAGCTCTTTTCAAGTTTTGAAACTTTGGGAGTTCTTCAATTATAGGACTAATTGCTACACCCGATTTTCCATTATCGTTTTTGACCCTCTAATGTTATGAGGGTCAGTAGTATATAGGACAGGGAACAGTCACTACAGTCAAGATGACGTCATAGGGTCACACCAAGGTCACACTAAGGTCACACCAAGGTCAAGTGATGAGTAAGGTCACACCAAGGTCAAATGAGTTACCCAAGGAGGGTCACACCAAGGTCACACTAAGGTCACACCAAGGTCAAGTGATGAGTAAGGTCACACCAAGGTCAAATGAGTTACCCAAGGTGACCTTGGAACCTAGTCAGGAAGTCACTTGACAGTCAGGATGACTATATGGGTCACACCGAGGTTAAGTGATGAGTAAGGTCACACCAATGCCAAGTTAGTTTAAAATGACCTTTGTGAAATGACCTTGATCAAGTTGATGTCTCCTTGATAATTAGAACACGTATTGGGTTAACTTAATGACATATAGGTAAAAAGGTCACAACTTGAAGGTCATAATGAACTATAAAAGGGGATTGTGGCTGAGTAATTTTCTACAGAATCCATGGTTACTATCTACAGTCAAGCCAGTAAGTAAAAAACTTATCAATTAAATGATTAAAAAAAACCAGTAGTTTAACAACAAATACAGTTTTTATTGATGAAGTCTGATATAAAATTTACAAAAATTTAAGATTGACATATAACATACATAATTACATATAAACATAATACAGTAGTAGACAGAATACAACATGTGGTGAAGAGCAATTCTTCTTTAAGTAAGTCAATATATCCTTATATATACAATCTATCTATTTAAAACAGTCACTATTAAGTAATGTCACAGAGTTTTAAAATGCCACTCTTTTTTTACAGTTTTTTTAAATAAAATCTGTAATGTAATTTACTAAGATGGCCGACTGGGCCAGATCTTTGACCATACAGTCTATCAGCTGCTGGAGAGCAGAGAGTTCTTCTCCCAGCAAGAGTCTTTCAAAACATATAACATACATAATTATTACATATAAACATAATACAGTAGTAGACAGAATACATGTGGTGAAGAGCAATTCTTCTATAAGTAAGTCAATATATCCTTATATATACAATCTATCTATTCAAAACGGTCACTTTAAAGTAATGTCACAGAGTTTTAAATGCCACTCTTCTTTTACAGTTTTTTTCAATAAAATCTGTAATGTAATTTACTAAGATGGCCGACTGGGCCAGATCTTTGACCATACAATCTATCAGCTGCTGGAGAGCAGAGAGTTCTTCTCCCAGCAAGGGTCTTTCAAAACATATAACATACATAATTACATATAAACATAATACAGTAGTAGACAGAATACAACATGTGGTGAAGAGCAATTCTTCTATAAGTAAGTCAATATATCCTTATATATACAATCTATCTATTTAAAACGGTCACTATTAAGTAATGTCACAGAGTTTTAAATGCAACTCTTTTTTTACAGTTTTTTTTAATATAATCTGTAATGTAATTTACTAAGATGGCCGACTGGGCCAGATCTTTTACCATACAGTCTATCAGCTGCTGGAGAGCAGAGAGTTCTTCTCCCAGCAAGGGTCTTTCATTTTTGGTGTTAGAACTTCTACACCTCCTCTCCAGCGCAGCGTACTTTTGAGGTCTCTTCTGTCTGTAGATATAATGATGAAATAATCAGGATCGTTAAAAAGTATTCTTGAGATTCATTTAAACCACATATATATAAACAAGTGATCAAATAAGTTAAATTCAATTAATTAGACATACTTACTGATAAAACACATAAATGAACAACTGTCATTTATTTTGATAATTACCGTACTTCAATGTTATGATTTTAAATTCTGATTTTAAAAAAATTAACCTTCGTAAATTTGGAGTTTAAGAATATAAAACATGATTTTATAAATGTCAATATAATTACCTAAATGTTTCCACAAAATCGTTCTCTTTATTCTGAGTTTGACTTTGCATTGGCCCAGCCATAGTTTCAAACTTTCTTTTGTTGGTTCGTCTTGTTTGATTTGACGTGTCCACCTCTCTCAACTCCCCTTTTTCTGACGTTACTCTGGGGGTGGGGGCTGTTATCGTTGAGGTTGGTGGACTGAAAAAAAAAGATTAATGATATTCATTTCATATTTCATTAATTCTCTTTAATACATGACACCAACTTTTTAAAATGATTTTTAAAAACATGATGATAAAGATTTATTTTTTTCAAACGACATTGTGTTTACCTTAAATTACTAAGAAAAATATTTATGAACAAAAAATTATAGTTACCTTAGCAATTTCCTCAACATACTCGGTTTCCCATGCCCGTCTTTTTGGAGAATCTGCGTCTCCTTACTTGGCTCCAAATTTTTGATGTCCGTGGCATCATCCCCATCCAAAGCAAAATATGGGTCGAACGAAGAATGACTTGGTCTACAAAAATCAATTTTTATTAGTCAAATTTATTCTACAGGTAGTACATAATAATAATGAACAAAACAATCTAATAACGCGATCGTGGTAACTCAGTTGTATCTAGTTATTTTTAAAGCAATCCAAAAAGATAGGAACGATAACCGTGGTTGTTCTTAACCGGTATCGTACGTGTGTGTGCGATAAGTGGGATACCATATAAATGTTTCATTTTAGAGAACTTAAAATTAAAGACGAAATTGTAAATGTTTGAAGATGAAAACTTTTTTGATAAATTGATTTAAGTACATACAATCTACAACACAACAATAAAACGATCGGTCTAGGCCAGTATACAACATGTACAATGCATGTCGAATTACTTACCCCTCAATGTTTGGGATTGACATAAGAGACCACTCTTCTCCCAACAGATTCCACTCCATCTCAAAGTCATTATCCGCTGGTGGTTTATTTGCGGGGGATAAGGGATCCTGCATGTTATTATATTTCCTAGTATATAAATAAAAAAAAGGTTTTCAAAGATGTGAACAAAGAAAACATAAAATGTATCTAAATATTCTGTTAATTAATTCTACAGTTCGTACAGATTTTACCATAATTAATAATAGTTTTAATTAAAAATGGCAGGATATGTTGGAATTCATAGCTCATTATCATGTTTGATATTTAAAAAAAAATATTCCATTTTTTTATACTTTGTTCAACTAAATATTAGATAGAATTGTAAACTGTAACTTAACGTGTAACTTTACATTCAAACAAATTCAGGATATTTTTTTAAAAAATATTTCCCGTTTCTTATTTTAATGATAACGTGATAGAAACTTACATGTTAAGAAATTCTTCTGCCATCTTAATTCAACAGAGACGTTTCCTTTTTCTTCTGATTACTTTGAAAGGTAGTGACGAAAAGTCAGTAGAGTCTTTTATTTATATAGTAAATGAAATGATGCTTAAAAGGAAAGATATGCCCATATTTGGAAATATTTCTTAGAGAGTTGCTAGTTCGTAAAGACCGCTAAAACCTCACGTGGATCTCTCCGTCACCTAACCTTGATCTCCTATAGGGTCATGCAATAACATTTCCACAAAAAACTCATTTATTATCTTTGAGCCATATATCACTATTTTCTGGTTTTGTAAAAAAAAAACCGTTTCTAGTTTGTAAAAATAAAAGTTTTATCAAGTTTCTCTTACCTATTGCAAAATGAAAAAAAAATTAAAAGATTATGTAACTGTTTTTAGTTGATTTTTTTAATTTGCTACATTCAATTTCTTATAATATAGAAAAATATTCAAAATATTACAATTAATTTGATTTAGGATAAATTTTGTAAGTACGTAGGTGGTTGTGATTTGTAATGTACAGAGTTCTAATATATAGACCACTGAATGATTTTCTATAATAATTATCATTACATACGTATACGTATATTGAAACAAGTGGATTGATTTTTTTTTACACAATTAGGTCTCCCTTTTTATAACTATATGTTATGATGATGACATTCATGCTGAATTAATATTGTAATTTTTTATCTTGGATCTATGGATGTAAAAATTGTTAAATGTAAAGTTATGATTTTATAGGTATTGAAAACCATGTTTATCCAAATAGGTGATAAAAAGTAACGAAACAACTCTCATAATGTTTAATTGAATTGTTTCACTTATTCATAAATTGACCTTACGATGATACCGAAACGAACTCTGTCTGACACAGTTTCTAATGTCGTGTGTCTACAGAAGGGTCATGTAAGGGACATGCTTACTGCCACGTGATTGTTTTAGTTTTTTTTTCTCTGTTTTGTACTATAATTTTTTCTTTTGAAGAGAACCAAAATCATAACAAAAAAACCCCTTCACATATCAATAACAATATCAATGATACTTTGATGATATCAATGATGTGTGCCATCATTTTTAAGACACCCCTAATTTACCCTCTCCATCAACCCGCCTGACCTGTTACATAAATAAACATTTCTAATGTCACGAGACATAAAATCAATAGTCTCGCGCGTTTTTCCCGCCAAATTAAAATTTACCTAACAGTGGTCAAAATGAACACAACGAACAACGTCCACATCTTCCTTGCTATAGTACTTTCTGTACAAATCGCAAACTGTTGCGATTTGTGCTTTAAATTTTCGGGACATACCGGTATTGCCTACTGTACCCACAGTACTAGATGTGTAAAGGTCTTGAACGGTTACGCCGACAAACGGTTGCGAGAAGTACGTGTAAGGAACTGCAATGTAACAGTGGTGTTGAGTCCTGATCTTCTCAACATTGATATTAAGGATCGGACGGGGAAAAGATGCTATGGTAAGTATTTTTTTCTTGAATGTATGAACAATGTTCAATCTCCCTATGCTGTAATGCAGCTCAGCGTAGGTGAAAAGAGGCGTGTTGCCAGAGAATACATCAGTGTATATGCCACGAATCTTCTATTTAGATTCTTACTAAATGTTGAATAGATAGATTAATTATTAATATTGAATAGATTAATTATATTTATTGGATATATCGTGTAGATACTAGGACAATTGCGAGTTATAAATAACATACTTCCACAAAACGTGGACGAGTCCATTACTGGTGTGGGAGGGGTTGAAGGTTAAGAAACATTTGAAATTCAACTCTTACATTGAACTATAAAATAAGTCTAAATGAAGTGTAAGTTC